>NW_021620984.1:6729536-6732027 GCF_004785775.1 Grammomys surdaster
TTAGACAGCATAAATGTGTTAAATACTTTTTTAGGTAATATAAGCCACACACTCTGTCATACTGGAAGAAGCCGTGTTTTGGTGAGCCATCTTATATAGCAAGCTAAATTATTTTTATTTTTTTAATGCAAAATAATTTTATAGGAATTAATAGAAGAAAGGCAAGAAAAAAATCTGTTTTAAAAAAGTTATGTTCTGCTGGAATCCCCATTAGTAAGGACTTTTATTTTCTCGAATCTATGTATATTTTAGAAAGTTCATTTTTATCAGAGTCAAAGTTCATACTCAGCCAGAATTTCAGCTATCAAGTTACTGCACCTAAAACGTAATCATTTTCCCCTAAATGTTCCACAGCTGAGCCCCAGCTTCTCAGAAGATGTAACTGGACAGGACACTACTTGGAACTAAAAGAAGCCTGGTGTCAGGCTGAACACAGACCTCCCACGCTGCCCAGTGCCCTATAGGTGACCGGAGGAAGGGGCATGCTGTCTGTCCTTCCTGGTCAGGATCAAATTGAGCAGCAGAGGTTGACTTTCTATAGCTCTAAATGAAGGCCAGCTGTCTTCAGTGTCATAGTGTGACCGGTGAAAATGTTCATAGAATTTTGTGTAGTTGTACCGTACGATTTTATTTTCTTCATTTATTTATTTACGGTCTTATTTATGTTCTGTTTAATATATAGTTTGGTTCTGGCCATCTTAAATGTTGGGCTTACAGGAGGCTATATTGGAGTAATTACAGCTTTAGGATCTTCATCAGATTTATTGCTAACTTTTTGTAATACAAAAAGTGTCAGATGAGTATTAAAGAATAAAGCATGTCTCAGGCTGGTAGTTCAGAGTTGTGACTGAGGGACTCCTCTCTCCACACTCGAAGTCAGCAGGAGTCCCGTGTACTTACAGGAGGCTTTTTGTAGCTCTGTCACATTTGTATTGACCCAAACGATTAAAGAAAGAAAAAAATTTTTTACTAACTTGATCACAAAACCATATGGACAAATAAAACTTTTAATATTATTAAAAATATTTTTTAAACTTAGAATTTACTCTGCACAGGGTAAAAAGAATTTAATATGTAGCTCTCAAGTTTGGATTATCAGTATATTACAATTTTGTGTATCAGACTCAAGTGTTACAGGTACAAAGAGAATATTAACTTGCCAAATGAACAAAGTTTAGCTGAGTCTCTGTAGCATACAGATTAAATACATTTAAACTTTTTTTTGCTATGTATTTATATTGTATTAAAAATATGAGAAGCTCAGGACTGAACTAAATATTTAATCAGGTTAAATTCTGAATATGTTTCTATTTTCATTTGTCCTATTTGTAAAAGTGTGCAAATACATCACCCAGATTAACTCCGGTTGCTGCACTGCCATGTGTCTGTGGATGAAAAACAAATTCAGTGATTTTCTTTTTAAAACAATACATATTTCCTAATACTGCATTTTAATGTTGCTTATTGTTCAGTTAATTTCCCTGATTGGCACAAAAACAAGAATCTACTTGAACCATGTATCAAGCAAATATAAAATGTTCCATGAAGAATTCCTCAAGCCAGAAATTTGTGGTGAATAATTCTTGTTTAGACTATATCCATAAATGAGATGGGATATTTTCATTCCTCAAGGGATACAAGGACTGGCGGTATGTGGTCCCCTGTTAAACTACCCGAGCTGACAGCATGCTCCAAGAGGAGGACGCCGGCCCAGGAGGCACTGTGCCCACAGGCACCAGTCCTGCCCTCTGCCACCGAGCCAAGGCCAGCAGGACGGACATCCCACTGTGCAACATAGAGCATAGAAACAGGAGGGCTTTTATGTGACAAAATTAATTCTACCTCTGAGATGGCCCTGCTCAGCTCAGAGGCATGGATGAATGTGGGCATGGATGAATGTGTCTGATGTAGAAAGGTCTTTGAAAAAGAAGTGTCCCATCTCTCACCTCTGAGTCTAAGGATTTTTTTTTTAACTGTCATCAGTTGTCACATATTTTAAACAAGTATTCACTGAGGCCTTAGCTTCCTAAGTTACCTTAGACACGGGAAAGTACAAGATCTGCAGTCACATCTGTTTCCCAAATGATTGCTCTCCATAACAGAAGTGCTCAGAGAATGTTTTATTTACTGGTGCCCTGTGTGCACACACAGTCACAGCCTACTTTAAAAGTTTGGCAAAGCGTATACGCAGTAATGACAGATTCCATCCATAGGTCCTGACTCACTTGGCCTCCATAGAGAAAGTAGAAGCGCTTTTCTCACTGTATCTGAGGAGGGTAATAGCCACAGGAGGGAAGTATGCATTTCAGAAAATCAAAAGCAGAGTCAGTAGAGGAGATTATAGCAGGAGAGCCTACCAAGTCCAGCTGAGTGAGGTCAGGGATGCCACTGACCCCTCGGGCTTAGATCTCTGGGTTGGCTTGTTTTAGCTCCAGATGCTGCTGGTGGTCTCGAGGTCCTGCCACTGCATAGTGGCCCGGGGCTGGAGGAG
>NW_021620984.1:6732037-6746913 GCF_004785775.1 Grammomys surdaster
TGGATGACGCAGGATTTCCAGAGCCCCATGGTCCAGTTTTCCATCTCGTTCAGTTCCAGGTTGAGGTTCTTCCAGTGTGGCAGATACGTGGTAATAATGGCTAGAACCCATCCCAGCAATGACAGAGAAAGCCCCGCCGATTGCATGGCCGTTCTGAAGATGAAAGCCATCAGGATAGATATTACAGCTCAGCCACTATAGGATCTGCTGTCCTTTGTGGTTGACAGTGGTGTAATGATCCTGAGTCTATGCTGTCCAGAGTATAAGCTTTGGTCATTAACTCTCTGGGCACTCTGAAATACGTTTTTGTTCCCCTTGAATATAGTGTTTCATGTAAAGGGTGAAGGACTCTGTTAAAAACTATGAGTTAGGCTCTCTGATAAGGATTTGATCTGTTACCTTCCAATTTGCCTGGTAAAATTATACCCCCAATGCTTGACGAGTATAAGTCTGAAGATGAACAAAGAGGTCTCTATGACCCCTCACCCTAACGTACAACAGAAATCTTTGTGCTTCAATATGGATTAATTAGATTTTAAGTGGTGATAAAAGGCCAGCTCTCTCTACAACAGGACCTCATTGTAATAGCTGCATCTGAGATTTCAGGGATGCAAAACAAGGCCTTGTAAAGAAAAGTAGACTGTTTCCCTATAATCTCTATTCTCCTCAGACATCCTTAACCTACACAAGAACTCACCCCATGTTCCTGAATGTCACGGGGACTCAACTTGGGACTTAGCAGTTCACTACACTAATTAAAATGTAAAGGACCCCAGGTTGGTGCTCAGAGAAACTCAGTGAGGAAAGGGGCATTGTGGGAAACTCTAACAATGTTTAGTCCATCCTCATTAGAGACACTGGGTAAAGCTGCTGTCTTGGGAAGCTGCTCACTGAGCAGAGGTGAGCTTTCCACACCACTTCATCTGAAAAGGCAGAGGAGCTGCAGGCATGAAGGCGCCTGCCAGTTTCAAGATGAACGTCTGGTATGAGAGTAATAGCCACGCTGGGGCTGACCTTTGAGGCTTCATCTTGTTGTTTTGGCTCTGGCCACACCTTGAGAACATACCTCAGGCGAGCATGACCCCTAAAAGAACACTGGGGCTCCCAGGCCAGGACAAAAGGCCGCATGCTCCAGATTCCCAGTGCCGTTCCATCGCTGGCAGAGCCCAGTCCCTCTCTGAGCACCCACAATTACAGAGCATACGGGATCCTACAGGGGAGCCCCTACCCTGGATGAATGGAGCTCAGTGAAGGAGAACCACCGTGCTTCATGGTGCACAAGACAAGGACGCTTCAGGACCAGAGAAGATCATTCAAGACACTGACAAACTCTAAAACCCAGTCTATCCACAGAGAGCCTTAATGTAGTGTTAGAGGGTAGTGTTTGGGTTTTTTTGCCTTCAGCTTATATTTTCAAGATTATCAGCCTAAAGATGTAACTCAGTGGTACAGCCCTTGACTAATGTGCAAAGGGTTCTATCCCCAGCACTTCAAAAAAAGGTTTGCCAACACAGGAATTTTTTGTTTCTTCCTCAGTGCCAGGCTCAGTCCCTGCCCAAGCATAATGGCAAGCTCTCTACAGTTTTGCTCTTCCCAAAACTAGTTTCCTTCCTTTAGAACCCCGTAGGCTAGACTGATGCCCTCAGTGTAGTGAAGTATCACAGTGAGTGTACATAGAGACATAGGGTCCAAAAAGGGTTGGCAATGGGCCTGGGACCTGACCACGAGACAGGTAAGATGGGGCTCAAGCTTTCTATACAGAGGCTGGCAGGACAACGAAGGTCCCAACAGCAACCGTTAATGAGGAAAACACTGATATTACATTGAAACAGTCTTCTTTAAGCTGAGTGGTGGTAATGCAAGCCTTTATTCCCAGCACTTGAGAGGCAGAGACAGGCGGATCTCTGAGTTTGAGCTAGCCTGATCTATAGGGCTAGTCTCAGATAGGTGACCAAGAACAGTGACGTAGTCTCAACCACTGCCCTGTGGGTCCTTGTTTGAGTGTGGGAAGAGCATTGGGAAACAACTAAATCAGAGGGCCAGAGATAATTGAGGTGAGAGGAGGCCAGGGCCCAGTGGGTAAAGACACTTCCAGTCCTAATGATCTGCGTTCACTCCCCAGGTCCCACGTGGTATCAGGAGAGACCCAAACCATGGAAGTTATGCTCTGACCTCCACAAATATGCGGTGGGGATGGGTACACCATACACATGCACACCCGTGTAAACAATTTTTCATTTCTTTAAATTTATTTTATCTTACTTTTATTCATATGAGTGTTTTGCCTGCATGTATGTCTGTCCACCATGTGTGTGAGGACAGAAGAGGGTATTGGATCCCTTGGAACTGGAATTATATAGGTAGTTGTGAGCCACCGTGAGAGTGCTGGGAACCTGGGTCCTCTAGAAGAGCAGCCCCTGAACCATCTCTCCAGGCCTCGAGTAAATGGATGGAGGAAGAGAGAGAGAGAGAGAGAGAGAGAGAGAGAGAGAGAGAGACAGAGAGAGAGACAGAGAGAGAGACAGAGACAGAGAGACAGAGAGACAGACAGAGAGAGAGACAGAGACAGAGAGACAGATAGACAGATAGACAGATAGATAGACAGATAGAAAGATAGACAGATAGATGGCACTGGAGCTGGAGCTTAAGAGCCTTGGGAAAATTCCCAGACCACAAGGCAGAAAGTTTTACCCCATGAAGGAGCTGGCAAGCCAAAGGGAATCCCAGATACAGAACCAGGAGGGCTCCCACCTCTAGAGTATGGAGGAAGGGCGCACTCAGCCAGAGAACAAATATCTCCACCCATTTGTTTATGCTCTCAAGGGGAGAGACAAAGACAGACATAGGCACAGAGATGGAGAAACAGAACTCAAAAGTTCAGCACACACTGGAGAAGAACCACAAACAACCATTCCAGTTGAGCAGGGCCTGTCACAGTTTTAACACAGAATCACAGGCCAGGAGAAAACACTTGGTCCAGGGCAAGAATAGATAAACACACTGTAACAAACCATCCCAGCATATTGCTGCTTAAGACAACCAAGCATCTCTGAGTATTTTGCAATTTGCCATTTGAATGACACTTGACAGGATTCGATTCTGCTCAGAGTTGTGTCAGCTCGGCTGAGGGAGGGCTGAGGACCCATTTCCAGAGCAGTGTACTCCCAGGGGACTGGAAAGACCTGTAGCCATTGTTGGAAAACAAATCTGTCACCAAAAGTAAATCACAGAAATCTGTCTTGAAGCTTTGGCCAGATCTGCATTCTGGGAGACTCATGTTAGCGTTGTGTAGGGAAGATGGCCTCTCTTTGGTTTTCTGACCTTAAAGCTTGTGACTGGGTTTGTGGCAATGAAACTGATGGCTGTGCAGATCTTGGCAAGTTTGTCACACACTCCTCCCGCTGTCAGCCTGGACCAGCTCCCCGAAGACACCTGGCCTGCCCCTCCTGGTTCACTCTTCAACCCAAGATCCTCAGGTCCCTACCTGTGAGCATTCTAGGGAGGGGGTGCTTGCTGTGTTTCAGATGAGACCAGCCCAAAATATTTGAACATTCAAACAGAAACAATGCTAGCGTAGGAGCATTTGTCACAGGAAACAGGAGGCAAAGGTGCTGAAAGAGGCCAGGCATGGTGATGCACACTCTTAATTCCAAGGCTTGTGGAGCAGATGTGGGCTGATCTCAGAGAGTTCAAGGTCAGCCTGGTCTAGGTAGTGAATGCCAGGCCAGCCAAGGCTACATAGTATCTCAGAAAAAAATAACAAAAGTTGAAAGACCAAGTTGCTTGTGGCTGACAGAGGTAGGTGTATTAGAGTTATTTTACATAAGGAAATACTGGAGACAAATTTAGAGGGAAAGGAACAACATTTGCGTGGAACAACCTGTAATCCCAGTACAACTAAAGTGGAAGCATAATTCTGAGTTTGAGGGCAGTCTGGGTCCACATAGTAAGTGTCTGTCAATAGAATAAAACAGGGGGCAGGGGACATTGTCTTGACTTGGTTCTGATCTCTTACCTATTGCCATGGGGCCGGCAGTGAAGCGGTCGGAGCACTGAAGAGCAAAGGAACCCGAGAATGTGAGGCTGCAGCTGGCGGCAGAGTGTTTAACACCAAGTGCTGGGATTTCAGCATAAAGATAACTAAGAACCTGGAAAAGCCGTAAGTAAACCTTATGTGGTATGTGGTGCGGTCACATCCACATTCTGTAGCTGACTGATGTTCCTAGAGTCCTTCTTTGTACCACCTGAGACCCAACTACAACCAAAACAGTGACCGGACTGCTGCTCAGGGTCTGGGAGCCATGGGCAGGGCCCGCTCTGTACTCCCACTGCTGCAGCTGACAGCAGAGGCCCCACTGCAGGGACAGGGATACAGGGCGAGCAAAGGCACAGAGCATCAGGACAAGGGCACACGATGGCATTGGAGAGCTTAGATCCTGAGGTCAGAGGAAAGACACAGCCTCCTGTCGTCAGAATCATTCTTTTTTAAAAATCCTCCATGGTTGGCGAAATGTCTCAGCAGATAAGAGCACTTGCCAACCTGAGGTCAGTCCTCAGAACCCACGAGGTCAAAGGAGAGAATCGACTCCTACAAGTTGTCCTCTGGTGTCCACACACATGCTGTGATTATGCTCACACACATATGCCCACATGATAGATGATAGATAGATAGATAGATAGATAGATAGATAGATAGATGATAGACAGATAGATAGATAGATAGATAGATGATAGACAGATAGATAGATGATAGATAGATAGATAGATAGATAGATACAGAGATAGATAGATAGATAGATGATAGACAGATAGATGATAGATAGATAGATAGATAGATACAGAGATAGATAGATAGATAGATAGATAGATAGATAGATGATAGACAGATAGGTAGATGATAGATAGATAGATAGATAGATACAGAGATAGATAGATAGATAGATAGATGATAGACAGATAGATAGATGATAGATAGATAGATACAGAGATAGATAGATAGATGAATGATAGATAAGTGGGCAGATGGACAGATATAAAAATAAAAGTAATTAAATAAAAACAATTGTTCCAGCTCTAGAGATCCAAGCAGATCAATCCACAGTGTGTGTTCCAGCTCTGGGCCAGGTTACAGGCCAACAGTTAGGCACAAGAGAAAGGTCTGTCATGGTTGGACGCCTGGGAGGAAGGATGCCCACAGAGGAGGCAGCTTCAGGAAAGGCCATTTTATGCCTCTCTGGCCAGCACCTTGGGTGTGTGCTCACCACAGGATCTGCCCTTTCTCCTTGTCACTTTGACATGTCAGAAAAGACAAAGAGATTCGTCCTGCCAAACACAACTCCACTTGACTAAAGAAAGCCATAGTTCCAGAGACTGAAGCAGGAGAAACACCTGAACCCAGACATTCTAGGACAGCCTGGGCCAGACAGGAACATCACCCTGTGTCCAAATAGGAAAAGAAAAAAAAACTGTATTTTGTGTTAAATATATATTCTTATCCTAGTAACTAGTAACTCTCAGCTCACTCATAAGGGCAAGGCTCCTGGCACTCTCATACCTTACGGCTAATGCCTTGTGTTTTATATGTGCTCATCAAAATGTCTGCACTGTGAACGGATTTGATGGATCCTTCTAGAATAAGAACAAAATGTCAACATCATGGACGCTGTACCCAATGCCAATGGCCTTTCATAATGATGATGACATCAGCTGTGTGTGTGTGTGTGTGTGTGTGTGTGTGTGTCTCCTTTGAGACAGGTAAGGAGTCTTATTAGCCTGAAGCCCACTAATTGGGTTAGCCATGGCTAGCCAGTTGAGTTTGAGGCATCCTCCTGCCTCCACATCCCCAGCACTGGGATAACCATTTTTACATGGGTTCTGAGGCTGAAACTCAGGTCTTACGCTTACACAGCAAGAACTTTATTGTCTAAACCTGTCTAAGCCCAAGACATGATAAGTTTTGAGAATGAATAAATATCTTTGTTTTTAATGTAATGTCTATGAGTTTATATATAACTCAGTATTTAATGATGGCTGGTGTTCAAAAACCATTTCTCAGTATCCTAAGACCTTCATCAGCCAGTCAAGATGAGACAGACCCAACACATCCCTGTAACAGGCCCATGTGCTCAAATTGGTATCACTGGGAAGCTAGAGCAGGATTAGAAAACTTCTCCATGAATCTCAAGCACACCAAACTTGGCCTTGGGACACCATGGCCCTTAGGCTCCCTGCCTGGAGCTGGGGTCTCAGAATCCTTGGGACGTGTTGGCCAGCATACTCACTAAAGCTAGATTCAGAGGCAAGCCAAGGGCAAAATTGGCTTGTGGGTCTCAGCCAGTGCCAGGGCAAAGGCAAGATTGTCTGGTGGGACTCTGGCAGCTCCCAGCCTGTGACACATCCTACCTGATTTGTGTTTGGTCTCTCTAGGGTTATCTGAAACAGATGAGGTTCCTAATGGCCTGCCTGTTCTGGGCCTCCAAAATGTGCCAGCTTGTTAGTAGTTAGAAGAAAGAAAAACCACATATACGACATTTAAAGTCATTTACCTGCTACTTATATTGATTAGTACAGTTATAGCCAGTCTGTGTATTAGTTCAGTGAGACAGATAGATAGATAGATAGACAGACAGACAGACAGACAGATAGACAGACAGACAGACAGATAGATAGAATACATACATACATACATACATGATGGAATACTTTTTGATTTAAAGAATAAAATCCCAGGGCCGATGAGAAGGTTTAGTGAGGCTTGCTGTTAAAGTATGAGTTCAAACCTGAGTTCAAACCTCCAACATCCAAATAAAATTCCAGACATGACTGTTTGAGCCTATAAGTGCACATTGGAGGTTACTGTATTTATTCCATGATACAAACACCGTCATCATCTCCATTTGACAGATGAGGAACTGGAGATTTAAGTAGGGTGACTTACCTGACTTGGGGACATTATAACAAAGAGGCGAGTCCAGGCCTGTTTGTGTCCGGCCTTAATCTTTTACACCGTTGGTCTTTGACACAATAGCTTTTAATTTGTCTGAAAGCTTTGCTTGCTGCCTGCTGTGATGAGTTCTTGGACCAGAGACAGAGCTCCAAGTGTGTCCTCAGCAGTGGGCACGGACTGAACCATCTGCTGGCTTTGTAGATGTAAAGTTAGAAACCACAATGGAAAAAGGGCTTTAGTGGGGGGATTATGGGAATTGTCCTAACCTGGGACACAGTCTCCACCCATTCCACAAACAGAAGTGAAAAGACCTCTCACTCAGGATTAACTGGGTTCTTTACCTTGTAAATCCTTTCTAAATATTAATCAAGTTCTCTGGCTAAGCTAATTTCCAGTTAACTGATGGGGGAGTCATCACAAACCAGGCGGGAGCAACATCTCTCATGGAGACGGGTGCCTAGTGACTCACAGAATCCCAGAGGCAGTAGACACCCCAAACATTACAGCAGCCCCCCTTCTGAGAAGCCGAGGCCTGAAAAGCTGGTTGGAGTTCAGGGTCAGGACTGAGCCATGGCCTCAGAACTTAGATTCCTGGGCTCTTTCACAAGGTGTGGGCTCAGCGGGAATCCACAGCCCCAGTTAAGCCCTGGTCATCACAGTATTTGTCTTTTTCCCCAGGTTAGAGATCAAATCCCATGCAAACCAAGGACCTGTCACATGCTGGAAAGTATGCTGGGAATCGGGGTGGAGGGCTGGAGGAATGGCAACACCTGGTCCTGGACACACAAGTAGGAGCCAAAGACGAGGCCATGATGGGCCCCGCCTGGAGCCACTGCAGAGAGCCCACATCTGTCAGGTCCATTCTGCTTTAGCGTCAGCCTCAGGACCTTAGAATAGCAAAGATTCCCCAGCCAGAATTGAACACCAAGGGCTCCAGGAAGCTAACGGTGGATTCTGAATTTGTATCATTCCCCATGCTGAGGGGCATTGGGCCCCTAAATGTACCAGAATCACGTACCTCTCAGGAGGGCCCACTGCATAGATGGTGAGAAAAATACCACCGTCTGAGCAGCCCCACAGGGCACTCCATCTGATTTTTTCATTTTAACCAAAAAGACCCACTGTCGGAAACCTCTAGTGTTGGCAGTCAGTTATCCAGCAAGTGTTTCTGTGCATATATCTGCTTGGGAGAGGGTGCATGTGTGTGTGTGAACATACATGTGAACATGTATGCATGTGAAGGCCAGAGCTGTCATTCTCCCTTCATTTTGTGCGATGGGGTCCTTTGCTGAACCTATTCCATCCGTTTGGTCAGGCTGTCTGGCCAGGGAGCTCCAGCGATGCTCCTGCCTCTGAATCCTCACCACCATCATTGTAGCCTTTTACACTGGTGCTAGGGCTCTGAATTCATGTCCTCATGCATGTCTGGGGGTGAGGGGTGTAAACAGATCTGTCACATACCTGTTTTGTGTCATATGAAAATAGGGTCAGTTTTGGTAGAAAAAAAATTGATGGCTAAAAAAAAAAATCCCATCTATAGGAAATGTCTTAGTTAGGGTTTTACTGCTGTGAACAGACACAGACAACTCTTATAAGGACAATATTTAACTGGGGCTGGCTTACAGGTTCAGAGTTCAGTCCATTATCATCAAGGAGGGAACATGGCAGCATCCAGGAAGGCACAATGCAGGAGGAGCTGAGAGGTCTACATCTTCATCTGTAGGCTGCTAGCAGAATACTGACTTCCAGGCAGCTAGGGTGAGGGTCTTAAAGCCCACACCCACAGTGACACACCTACTCCAACAGGGCTACACCTCCTAATAATGCCACTCCCTGGGCTAAGCATATACAAACCATCATAGGAAAGAATTTAAATGAGTGTCTATGAGCCTCCATATCTGTCCTAGTTGACTGAAACCTCCAGCATAATGTGGCCTAGAGTCACCTGAGAAGGGAATTCAACTGAAGGATCCCCCGGATCAGATTGGCTTATGGGCATATCTGGCGGGGGATTGTCTTGATTGCTAATTGATGTTGTAGGGCCCAGCCCACTGTGGGTGGCACCATCCCCTGGGCTGGTCATCCTAGAATGTATAGGAAAATTACTTAAGCAGGAGACTACAAGGGAGAGAGCAAGCAGTATCCCTCCACCGTTTTCGTTTGTTTACTTTTTATGTGTATGCACTTGTGCAGTTTAAGTGTCCTACATGCGTATAGAATCCTGAAGGACAGAAGAGAACATCAGAGTCTCCAGAATTAGAGTTACAGGTGGATATGAGCCACCATGCGGTGCCTGGACTTGAACCTGGGTCCTCTAGAAGAGCAAGTGCTTAACCACTGAGCCATCTTTCCAGCCTCATCCTCCATGATTACTGCTTCAAGTTTCTGCTTGATTCCCTGTCCTGATTTTCCTCAGTGATGGACTATAACCTGGAATCATAAGCCAAATAAAACCCATTGCTCCTCTAAGTTGCTTTTGGTCAAAAAAATTTTTTTTTTTTTTGGTCAAAAATGTTTTATCACAGCAATAGAAAGGACTAGACAGGCCTCTATCCTGTCGAGCACTGACAGCCATACTTGCAGGCAAAGGAGGGGAAGTGCTCTTTTAATTGCTTCCTGACTCACCAAGCCTCAAAGATTCTGGAACATACTAGAGGAATTCAGAGTACATGCCTACTGACCTTTCTGGGGGGATCCCCTGAAATAGCACACCGCCCCAGTGCTGGCACAGGACTCTGGCAGTTCCACACAAAGCAGTGCAGGGCTGCCTGCGTTAGTCGTGGGAGGGGAGCGCGGGTCTCCCGTCCCCATCGCGGTTCATTTGCAGCAGCAGGAACACCTGCATCTGCAGACACAGTGTTCATTGTTCTCGCCACAGATCGCTCCACATCTTTCTCCGGAAAACTGTACACTCGGGAGGGCTGAGGGCCGAGAATTTCCATCTTCCGTATCACTGCAAAAGACACGGGGCACTGACGGCCTTCTCCTTCGAAAACTCATTGCCTAAGACACACCTGCTTTCTATTTATTCAGAGACAGCATTCCAGAACAACAGACTCCTCCAGCTACCGGGGGTGAAGGTGGGGGTGGAGGGGGGGCGGTCATTAGGGCTAAAACCCACCAGCCACAGAGGCAAAAAAAGACATTAGTTCATCTGGGCTGTGTTCCTTTCCCTTTGCCGTGACCAGGGAAAGAAGCAGGTTAGAAGGGGGAAGGCTTAATTACTCTGGCTTGCATTTTGAAGGGACACAGCCATCGTGCTGGTGAAGGCAGGGTGGCCCTGAGGCAGCGGGGCAGTAAGTGAGGAGGCTCGGTTCCATCTCAGGAGATCAGGAAGCGAAGAGCTCAGGCAAGAACCTAACCAAGGTATGACTCACAAGCCCTGCATCGATGGCCCTGTCTGTCAGCTAGACCCCCACATGCAAAGGGGCTCCCAGGCTCAGAAAACAGCGCCACCAGCTGGAGACCAAGTGTTAAAAATACATGAATGTGTTGGGTGAGACATTTCACATTGAAAACATTACTTTTTTTTGTTTGTTTGTTTTTGTTTTTGTTTTTCAAGACAGGGTTTCTCTGTATAACCCTGGCTGTCCTGGAACTCACTCTGTAGACCAGCCTGGCCTCGAACTCAGAAATCCGCCTGCCTCTGCCTCCCAAGTGCTGAGATTAAAGGCGTGCGCCACCACCGCCCGGTGCATTACTATTTTTAAAAATGATATTATTCAAAAGCATTACAAAGATCTCCACGTACCCCTCCAAGTCTCTTCCTTTAGCACGGACTGATGTAAGGGGATTGTAGGAAGTTGGGCTCTAGAATCAGAAAACCCTGGGTTCAAAGCATAACTCTGCAACTCACGACTAAGCAACCTTGGGTAACTTGACATCTTATCTCCTGGTCTATCATAGATAATAAAACCTAAGTATTCACAAGGTGACGGAGAACACTGGTGGCAACGTGTAGAATCCCACAGCACACAATGGGCTCTTGATAATGAGCTGCTATTTTTACCTTGTAGATTGTTCTCCCAACCCTCCTTCAGGGAATGTGAAACGTCAATGCTTCTGTAGTTGCATTCTTTGTTACTGTGCGTGACCTGAACTAGACTCCCTTCTCCAAAGTTCTACACAACTTGATTCTTTGAAAATTGGGGCTTTTGTGCAATGGAAGGGGCGTGGCAGGCAAGCTTGGCTCAATAGCAGGCCTGTGAAACCCATTGTTTCGCCCAAGATACAACTGAATGGCTCTGTCTCCCACACTCCTCTCACACCACACCACCACATGTTACTGACTCACTGGCCTTTAGAAAGGTAAGAGGATAACAGGCTCTGGTCACTGAGCATGGTTCCTGCAGCCACTGGCCCACCTGCTCTGCCACAGCCCGAGCTGAGAGGCAGGGTCCAGACACGGTGCTTTTAGAAGCTTTTACCCAACTCTTGTGGAAGAAGAGCTGTGGCTAGCTAGTATCAGCACGGAGACTTCTGTCAGCATCCTCGGGAAGGAAATAGTCTTAAGGGGAGACAAATTTATGAAAGAGATTACAAACCTGAAATACTCTATACCTACTCCTGAATGATTTTGTTCCCATCTACCTATCTATCCAGCCAGCCAGCCAGCTGTCCATCCATCAGTCCATCCATTTATCTGTCCATCTGTCTGTCTGTCTGTTCGTCTGTCCATCCACCATCCATCTATCCACCCTACTCTCCTATTAATCCATCTACCCATGCATCCATCTACCCACCAACCCATTTATTTACCCATGTACCCCCCATCTACCACCCATTGATCTATTTATTCATCCACCCAGCTACTCACACAGCTAGCGTCCATCTGGCTACTGACCCCCACGCCAGTCCATCAATCCCTTTCTACATCAGTTCACCTGTGTTGGGTACTAACACAGGATGAGCATCCTTAATTCAAAAATCTGAAATCTAAAATGTTCCAAAATGACCCCGTAGGCTCATATATTTAAATGCTTGGTCCCCAATTGGTCGAACATTGTGGGAAGGATTGGGAGGCATGGGCTTGTTGGAGGAAGCATATCACCAAGGTCATCTTGCCCCCTTCCCTACCCCTTTTCCTCTCCCCCTCTCCATCTTCTCCCCCTCTCCATCCTTTTCCATCTCCCTGCCCTTCTCCCTCTCCCTTTCCCTCTCCCTCCCCCTCTCCCTCTCCCTCCCCCTTACCCTCTCCCTCTCCCTCCCCCCTCCCGTCCCCCTGTATTCCTCTCCCCCTCTGCATACCCTCCCCCTCCCCCTCCCCATCTCTATCTCCCTTCTCTCTCCTTCTCTCCCTCTCTTCCTGCCTGCAACCTTCAGCTGTGAACTCTCAGCAACTTCTCCAGCACCATGCCGACTTGTCTGCCACCATGTTTCCTGCCACATGAACCAATCCCCTGAAACTGTAAACAATCAAATGCTTTCTCTTATAAGTTACCTTGGTCACGGTGTCTCGTCACAGCAAAAGAACAGTAACGAAGAGGTGCCACGAAGTATGAAGTGGAAAATTCCATACTTGACCTCGTATGATGTCTTACCCAGGATATGAGTGCAGTGAGGATGTTGTACTAGTCTACCTTTAGGCTAGGTATATAAGCTATAAATAAAACAATTTAATCTCATACTTAGACCTGGGTCCCATTTTCATGATATCTCAATACATATAAGCGAATATTGCAGATTTTGAAAATTCCAAGTCAGGAGGCTTCTATTTGGAAGCTCCTGTGTATTTGGAGTAAAGAATCCTGGGTCTGAAGACTTCATGATGGGTACATGATTCATGAAGGACTGGAGACCTGGGGAAGGGGGTCTTCACTGCCAAGTGGCTCATAGACCTCTCATGAACTTGTCAAAGTTGGCACTGTGGAGGTGCTTTGCTTTGCCAAGCACGCCAGGTGAAGGCGTTCACTTTGCAGGTGTGGAGAAGCAGAGTGGGAACTGCACTCATCCCTGCATGGTTTCTCAGAGAACCCCTCCAAAGCCAAGGGAACTCTTCGCTGAGCCCGGTTTCCCTAAGCATTGAGCTTGGCAGGCTATGATCAATCTCCTTTCAGAAAGGCGTGTGATCAGATGAATACAGACAGTTCTTGGAGTCTACCCGCATAGACAAAACTCAGGGAGCCTGCATTCATTGAGCACCAACTGCATGCCTCACACACGGCTTATGTGAAGAGAAGCCACTGCCTGAGGGAGGGTGGTGAATCTACTTAGGCAGCCTTTCATTCTTTTCTGAATCTGACCTGCTACATTCTTTCCTGCTGGGATCCCTATAGAGACCTGCTGTGGACATCTGGTCCTGGGCTGACTAGACGGATCTCAAACCACAGCACCGATAAAAATGTCAGCTAAAACAAATTCCCATCAGGCCCCACTTTAAAAGGCTAAATAAATAAAGCACACTACTGGTAAACGCTAAGGAAGTAAGCACAGTTGGACTCTGCTGTTGGCTTGCTAGAATGCTTTTACTTTCTGGAGAAAAGCCACACAAGGCTGACAAGATGGCCTAGCAAGTGAGGTCACTTGCCACCAAGCCTGATGGCATGAATTTGGTCCCCAGGACCCACATAGTAGGAGAGAACTGCCTCCTACAAGACAATGATGTGACATCCAGGCATTAGCAATTTCTTTCGGGTGGGGTGTTTTGAGATAGTGTCTCACTATGTAGCTCTGGCTTTCTTGAACTCACTATGTAGGCCAGGCTGGCCTCAGACTCATAGAGATCTGCCTGCCTCTGCTCTTTGAGTACTGGGATCAAAGGTGTGTGCCACTATGCCCCACTAACATTGACATTTTCTAAACATTGACTCATGATGTCTGCCTTACATAACATGCCTGCCTTGCATACATCACTCAGACAGAAAACACTTGGTCCTTTTCTCTGAGCTGCAGGCTACTGTGACACAGAAGGGGTAATTTGCCTCCTTTCTGTTATGTGCAGTACCCAGCAAGAATAGACAAACTTGAGGCTGGTGAGATGGCTCAGAGGTTAAGAGTACTGGCTTGCTCTTGCAAAGAGTCCTGAGTTCAATTCCCAGCAACCACATGGTGGCTTATAACCATCTATGATGAGATTTTTTGCCCTCTTCTGGCTTGAGGCCGTGTATGCAGGTAGAACATTGCATATATAATAAATAAATATTTTTTTAAAAAGAATAGACCAACCCAAAGACTGCTGTTCAACACAATACCAGCTTTGCTGAGCTATGTGCATGTAGCATACAGTCATTTATATATTTCATTTGATCAGTTACCATGTATAGTCGACTTCAGGGCATCTGCAGCACACTGAAAATAACTCCCCGGCCTTCAGCCAATGTTCCCAGATTCACCCATCACTCCCCAGTCTGTGTGAGCACCCCTCTGTCTCATGAGTTTACCTGCACTGGGGTCATATAATGGGGTTGTACAATGTGTGTTCACGTTTTCACATTCATCCCTGTCGGGGCAGGTACATCTCTCATTCTGCCAGCAATTATCCTATTATATAGGTATCCGTTCATTCATGGCTCCGCAGAAGTTCTGGTCAGTTCTACCTCTTGTCTGTTCTAGACGTTGCGATTGCACTGGTCTTTGTTGTTCTTTCTTGGCCCAGCCTTGACTGCTCCCCAGCCTCACCCAGTCCTTGGGCTCTGCTCTTAACTGCCTTGTAAAACTTGTATGGACTCACCTTTTTATTTTTTTTTTCTGTTTGGTTTTTTGTTTTGTTTATTTTGGTTTGGTTTGGTTTGTTGTTGTTGTTATTTTGTTTTGTTTTGAGACAAGATCTGACTCTGAAGTTCTGGTTGATGTCAAACTAATAATACAGACCAGGCTGGCCTCAAACTTAAAGGTCTGTCCCTGCCCCTGCCCCTGCCCCTGCCCCTGCCCCTGCCCCTGCCCCTGCCCCTGCCCCTGCCCCTGCCCCTGCCCCTGCCCCTGCCCCTGCCCC
>NW_021620984.1:6746923-6756923 GCF_004785775.1 Grammomys surdaster
GCCCCTGCCCCTGCCCCTGCCCCTGCCCCTGCCCCTGCCCCTGCCCCCGCCCCTGCCTCTGCCTCTTACTGGGATTGAAGGCATGCCACCATGTCCTTCCTTCCTTGCTCTTCTGATCTTAGCACCACTGGGTAGATCCATTCAGTGCTGCCCTGGACCATACCATCCACACTTAAGGGAAGACAAGGCTGACTGGACCCCAATTCATGGGTCTCAGGATTTCTCTTTCTTTCTCTCCCTCCTTCTCCTCTTTCCCCAACTCATGTTCTCTCTCTCTCTCTCTCTCTCTCTCTCTCTCTCTCTCTCTCTCTCTCTCCCCCCCTCCCTCCCCCTCTCTCTCCCTCACTTTTCTCTTACATACCTCACCCTAACCACCTCCATAGCTGCCATCTTTCATTCTATGCCCCTTTCCCCATCCCATCTGCCTCTACAGTCTTGGAAGAGGAAGGGCATCTCCAGGCCTGAGTGACGGTACTGATGTGGTTTGTCTTCCTAAAGCTCCATGGGTTGGGAACTGGATCTCCATATTGGTGCTGTTGGGAGACGGGGCCTAGTGAGAGATCTTTAGGTCACTTCGGGCTTCTCTCAGAGGAGAGGGTGGGACTCGCAAGGATTTCTTCTCCTGGCCATAGTGTAACTATTGGTTGTTCCTTGTTCTAGTGTCTGCTGTTGGTCTCACCATGAAATACTGCAGCCCAGGTGGAGCCTTGCCATAGAACCATGCCATGCTATTAGAACGTCAAACTACCCAACATGAGCTAAGTAAGCTTCTTTCCTTCGTGAGTACAGTTGATACAGAACTGTCCCTCCTTGGACAAACCAAACACTGCAGCATTTCTTCACTGAATTCTTCTTCCCCACATCCTGATATGGGCCAGGTCTCCAGCCACACCCAGCTACACTCAAATACCACCTTTCCACTCTGGTTGGCATACACGCTCATGTTGCAACCCTATAGGGTTACACAATTGGTTTTATATATGAGGAATAAGGCCGGCTACCTCCCATCCTCCACCACACACACACACACACACACACACACACACCCATGCATACAAAGAAGAGAGAAGTTCATGTCATAGAACAGTAGGCACAGCAGTTTGCAAGCGAGGTCCCACTGATGGAGACTGGCCTGCTCACATACTTGGTTGATATTTATTTAGTTATTTTTATTCAGTGTCGTAGAGTGTGTGCATATGTTTATGAGTACACATCTGTCACAGTGTGTGGGGGTCAGAGGACATCAACTCCCTCTCCATCATGTGGCACTGGATGGAAGTCAGGCAGACAGTCTTGATGGTAAGCACTTTGGCCTACTGAGACATCACCAGCCTTGTGACGGTCATTATTAAATGTTGACCATGTTGGGTTACGGGTGCCTGGTGGCAGGGAAGCATTATTTCTACGGACTGTGTGAGGGTGAGATTGGATGGGTATCCAATCTCTCCAAGGACCAGATAGAGTAGATCAGTGACAGATTCTCTCTCTCTCTCTCTCTCTCTCTCTCTCTCTCTCTCTCTCTTCTCATGAACACACACACACACACACACACACACGCATATATCGGTATTTCTCCCTTCCCATGAGCTAGGATATTTTCCCTCCTCAAATACCTCCTCAAATATCAGAACCCCTGATTCTTGGGCTTCAGGACTCAGGGTCTTATATGTGAATGCCAACCCAAGCCCATGTCCTGAACCTCCTGTTCTGGACCTTTAGTCTTGGACACCAGCTTCTCTCTTTCTCTGAATTACATAATGTGGATCACAGGACTTCCTGTACGAACCAGTTTGTAGAACAACTATCTTCTACACCCACATACATAACCTACTGGTTGTACTTCTCAAAAAGACTAACATGACTGTCATTCTGCCATAGAACTCTATTTTCTTGTCTAGTCTTTAAACTCTTGGCAGATATATCAGAGAAAGGAGAGACTGGCAACGAGTGAACAAGGGCAGCTAGGGAGTCTTGTATGACTTGCAGCAACCCCCCTTTCCTGCCCTGACTCTGTCCCTGCCTGGATATTATGACCCAGATAGATGCTGTTGATCTCTGAGTCAAATGGACAAGCAGTGTTTATTCTAAAGCATCTTAAGAAAGAGGCAAAAGCAAAACTTGGCATTTTTTATTAGTTCCTCTAATAATTCTCTGCAGGATTGATTTAGAGTTGGAGAGCTAGTGATCTTAAGCAGCCCATGAACTTGCTAGAAGCCTTCCCTAGTTTTTTTAATTATTGGGTTTGGTTTTTATTTTATGCCAAAAGCCATCTCTTCAAGAAAAATTTATTTAGCTATTTATTCAATGTGTATGTGTGTATATGTGTATCTGTGTGAAAGTATGTGTATCACATGTGTGCAGTGCCATTCGAGGTCAGAAGAGGGCATCTGATCCCTAAAACTGGAGTTAAAGGGAGTTGTGAGCCACCATGTGGGTGCTGGGAATCAAGCCCAGATTTTCTGCAAAAGTCATCTCTCCAGCCCCTAATCTGTATACTATAAGTGGCTTTTCATGACACTAATGTAAACTTCAGGACCCTTCATTTGCATAAAGCCAATATAAACCCACAGGGACCCACATCGTGTGTTTGCATGCTCAGGCTATTTTGTTAAAATTTCAAGAGTGGATTGCCTAATCTACAACTGGCCTCTGTCTCCCCTTCCCGTCCTTTCCCTCGACTATTGTTCCTCTTCTGGTAGTCAGCCTCTGAGTAGATCTTTGTCCTGTCCTGACGTGGGTGTAAAATGTCCCCCACAGGCTCATGTGTTTGAACATTTGCTCACCAGCTGGTGGCACTGTTTGAGGAGGTTGTTGAACTCTGGGAGCTGGGGATTAGCTGGGAGAAGTAGGCTGCCGTGGGGCACACCCTAAAGGTGTTCTCTGCTTCTGTCGCTGGTGGAAGCTTTCTTTTCCTTTGAGGATTCTCTGTCTCATGCTCCTACACACCAGCTGTTATGCGTTTGCCTCTGCACTGTTCTGATGGCCTTTGAAATGGTGCTGAAATCAAGTTGCTTCTTGAGATGATTTTGCCACAGTGGTGAAGAGAAGTCACCAATAAACTCCCTTTGTAGTTTTGACTGAAGACAACTTGAGTGGGTACCCCTGTGTTTAAGACTGACAGGAGTGTGTGTGTGTGTGTGTGTGTGTGTGTGTGTGTATGGTTTAGTGACTGGGAAAAACAGAGGTTGCATTTTGAGGTTCTTAGTTTCATTGATATAAGAATTTAGAGGTGGAATAGAGTGGGCTGGCACCTTCAATCCCAGCACTAGGGAGGCAGAGACAGGCAGACCTGAGTTTGAAGCCAGCCTGGTCTCCAGAGTGAGTTCCAGGATAGCCAGGGTTACATAGACAAACCCTGTTTTGATAGTCTGGGAGGTGGAGGGTGTTAGAGACTGATTCAAAACAAAGCTGAGGCACATCCTTTAGCGTTAAAAAGAGGAAAAACATTTAATCATCAGATGGAGACATGGAGAAAAAAAGTCACATTGTTAAGTTATGCATGAAATACAAACCATCAGATTATTTTTGTTTTTGTTTTTGCTTTTTGTTTTGTTTTGTTTTGTTTTTTTGAAACAGGGTTTCTCTGTATAGCTCTGGCTATCCTGGAACTCATTCTGTAGACCAGGCTGGCCTCGAACTAAGAAATCTGCCTGCCCCACCTCCCAAGTGCTAGGAGTAAAGGCATGCACTACCACTGCCTGGCAACTGTCAAATTATTAAGACAGAAAAATGGGCTAGAGGGATGGTTTGGTGGTTAAGGTCACCTTGCTGATCCTCCAGAGGACTCTGGTTCAATTCCCAGCACCCACCGGGCAGCTCACAGCTGTCTGTAACTCCAATCCCAGAAGTATCTGACACAATTTTCTGGCCTTCGTGGGTATCAGGCATCCACATGAGTCCATGGGCCAAATGCCCGTAGCCAAATGCCCATACACCTAGAATAAAATAGACTTTTGAATACAAGGAAAAGCACTTTCAAGAATGATAATGGGCTAGTAAGTTCAGAAGAGTCCAAAAGCATTAGGCCATACAGTGCATGGTCTTTTCTAGCTCCCTGTCCTCGATGTTTTGCAAGGACTTTGTTCTGCTCATGCTCTGTTTCTTAGCTGATGCTAGGAGTCTGGAAGGGCTTCCAGTCTTCCTCTGCAGACAGGCTTCGTTTACATGTTAATCTTCATGTGGCTCTTTCTGTTCCCACTCCCCCACCACACTCTGAATTATTTCATGTATCAAACACTTCTAATCTCAGTGAGTAACCTCAGACTAATATCTGAGGCCCAAGGGATCCTCTATTACCCACCACCTCTGCCAGCAACAGTGCCTGGAAGATGAAGGGCCAACTGCAAGACGAATGACCTCAGAGGACGAGCACCAGAATATAGCGAGAGGCAGACAGGCGTGAAACGTGCCGAACCAGAACACCTACAGAACTGTAAGCACTGGATCCGGTTCCTGTGACCATCTTTTCTAAACCACAGGTCACTCCTATTTGAAATACCATTTGTAATCAACACACGCTGCTGTAAACGCAGCATCTCTCTCTTTTTTTTTTTTATGGAGTTTAGGTGAAGTGGAATTTATCAGTTGCAAAGCACCAGAAAGGAGATGAGTGTTTCACGAATCCGAAGTGTTATGTTAAGTCTTGGGTGTGTAACACATCCCTTGTCCTGGTGAAGTCTGGCACCTCCTGCTAAATCATAGGGACACAGGGAAATAACTTAAGGACACAAGTGTTTGCAGACTGCACACATTTATCCCAAACCCAGGGGACTGTGTTCATCGAAACGCTATTCATTTTGATCGCTTGCCTGGGACAACAAATCAATCTAAAGACAGCAGGGTGGGGGAGCTGCTCGTGAGTATGTCTCAGTATTGCATTTCTTGTCTTAAAGTAAATTCTAAAATTGTGCCTGTTTTCAGGGCCCATAAACCCAAATCTGTCTTTGCTTGGTACTTGGGTCAGCAGCCAAAGCTGGGAAAAAAAAAAGATAAACCAGAAGGGGACACATTTTTCTACAAAACAGGAAAATATATATTTATATGTATATTTATATGTATATTTATATTTATAAAGCTACAAGAGCCACTCTACAAATGGAGGTAAGGCACAAATGGATGGATGTCTCTGTCTCACTTTTCTTAACCGTATTACCTACCTGACCCCTGTGAGTGTATAAGTCTGAGATGTCAGCATCAGGAACTGTGTGGGTTTGACTCCGAGGCCTGGGGCGGACAAAACAGTTAAAGGGAGCACATTTGAGTTTACAGCTACTGCTGATTTATGCATGTTCCTGTGTAAGATGGAGGCCGGGAATGAATAAGTTACCTTGTAGAACAGCCGCCTCTTATCACACAAGATCAGGCTGGTAGTTAGTCATTTAAAGGAAACAGTTTCTTACTTCAGGGAGTGATGAAACATAATCTATGTTCACCTTAATCATGCTGTTTCTCCTTCAAAGACATAAATAACACTCACCCACTAATCTTGCAACATTGGCTGAGCCTGTGCTGAGAGCAGCGGTTCTCAACCTTCCTCATGCTACGGCCCTTTAATACAGTTCCTTGTGTTTTGGCGACCCCCAACCATAAAATTATTTTTGTTGCTACTTCGTAACTGGAATTTTGCTACTGTTGTGAATCACAGTTTAAATATCTGTGTTTTCCAGATGGTCTTAAGTGGCCCTTGTGACAAAGTTGTTTCACTTTTCCCCAAGGGGTTGAGACCACAGGTTGATAACTGCTGAGGTGGAGGATGGGCCCTGCAATCACCGCATGGCTCTGTCTTATGTATAAAAGCCTCATGTCAGCCTCACTCCTGCCATGTCTCCTCCTAGGTTCAAGGTGGAAGACAGATGGAAGACATTCCAGCAATACAGGAGCAGAGCAGGCCAACGTTTTTTTTTTTTTTTTAAATATTGCTTCTTGATGGGCAAAGGAGGCACATGCCTATAATCCCATCACTCAGGAGGCAGAGACAGGCAGATTTCTGAGTTCAAGGCCAGCCTGGTCTACAGAGTGAGTTCCAGGACAGCCAGGACTACACAAAGAAACTCTGTCTTGAAGAAAAACAAACAAGCAAACAACAACAAATATAGATAGATAGATAGATAGATAGATAGATAGAGATATATATTTCTCTTCTTTGTCTCCCATAACTTCCTCCTAAAAATAAACACTAATTTTATTTTTTATTTATGCGTTTGTGCATTGTGTGTGTTTCTCTGTGTGTACATGCTTGTGTGTATGACTGCCCACAGAAGCTACAAGAAGACATGGAGTCCCATGGAATTGGACTTTTATAGTCAGCTCCCTAACATGGATACCAGGAACTGAACTCTGGTTCTGTGGAAGACTAGCAAGTGCTTTAACCACTGGGCTATTTCTCCAGCTCCATTTGTGATTTTTTTTTTTAAATAATTGGTTCACTGATACCTTGTGAAAGTAATCACAAGTGATTTCTCTTAAGCCATCAAATGAATTTCCTATAAAATAGCTCTTTAATCATACCCCCATTTGGTCCGTGGATGTGATATTTAATGGATTACACTCTGCCAAGGACGGGTGGGATATACAGATGCAGAAGCAAGCAACATAGCCCTGGACAGATGCACAGCTTAACTGGCCAGAGCAAGAGAGCCACGGGGCAGCCCCTAGGTGATCACCACATTGGGCAGAAGTGGAGTTTCAGTAAGCCTCCAAGTGTGTGATGGGGAGGGAACTCTGGCTGGGCGCAAGGCAGGTGGCACATTCTAAGGATTAAAAAACCCAAACTTAATTAATTTACCTCTTCCCTAAGTATGTGACTTCAAGAAGTCCCTTCCCTTCTCTGTCACCTGCCTCACCACTGAAGGGACAGAAAAAGAGCCCCATGACTGTGCTTCCTACTGTGCCAAATGAATAGATCCATGAGGCTCCCAGGTCTGCACCTACCCTTGCATGCATACCTCAGCCTATTTTCCCCTGTAAATATATCGTATGTGACTGTAATGAAGCAGATGACATTTCTGCTTAGAGAGCTACTTCAAATGTTTTACATACTGCCGTTGGAAAAAAATCCAAGAATTTAAAAACAAGAATAATTTCTCTCTTGTGTATGTATAGTGTCAAGTATCAAATCCAGGGCCTTGCACACACAGGGAAATACTCTGCCACACTGACCTAGCCTTGAGAAAATTTAAATGCCTTCTTCTAATGGGACACAGAATCGTTTCACCTATTAGGATGAACCTGGACATGACCACACCGTGTGAAAAAACAAAATCCTAGGAAGGAGAGAGTCCCAATGGGATGTGGCCCATTGCAGGCTGGTATGTAGAAAAATCAAAGCTGAGACTGCAAGTTTCTGCCTTCTACTGTCTTCATCTCTTTCCTATCTTGTGCTCAAAGAAAGCCCAGAGTTTAGATCCTTCATGTCTGTGTTCGTTTTGTGCAAAGCACCAGGCTTCTCCAGTCCTGAAACTATGCAGGACAGGGCCCTGCCTTATTTATTTATTTATTTATTTATTTATTTATTTATTTAATGCACATGGGTGTTGTGTTTGCATGTATCTCTGTGCAATACATGTACCCATGGAGGCCAGAACATGATATTGGGTCTCCCAGGACTGGAGTTATAGACCAGTATAAACCACCATGCTGGTGCTGGAAAGTAAACCCAGGTCCTGGGAAAGAACAGTCACTGCTCTTAAACACTAAGCCATTTCTCCTGTTCCAGGGCTCTGCCTCTTGATCTTCACACAGATCGTAGTGAGGATAATTCTCTCACCAGTCTGGAAGGTGAGAGGAAGGAAAGGCACAAACTTTTAATAAGTCTAGGCCCCCTACACAGTAGTTGGTCACCTGATGAGATTCTGACAGATTTTGAAATGATACCACGTGGAGCAGATCTCATCGGATGTGGAAGCTGTCTAAAGATCAGACTATCTACTGAGATTCAACTCTGCCAGAAGCACCTAAGGACTTCCACTCAAGCCCAGGGTCTGTTCAGCATCAGAGCCAACACTGCAGGGTGCACACTTTAGTGTGGAGAAAGCCAGCCCCGCCCATGTGGCTGAGGACCAAGTGTATGTCAGAGCATTACGACCCCTGTAGGCATGGGATTCTCAAGCCCTTGATTTTTGGTTTGAGCCAACAAATATAATTAAATCAGCTCTGTCAAAGCCAAGATGAAGCCTTTCTTCTTTATTGGGAGGGAACAAAAGCAGGTGGTGGGTGGCTGCACAGAACACAGTCAAATTGCTCTGGGTTTTCAAAACAAAGGGTATATGTCTGCTTCTCTTCACATCGTCAGGGGGAAGCCTGGGTCCAATGATAATGCACATAATTTTATGGTTAGACCACACTCACAGACTACTGTATCATGTGTTCACTTTTTTATTTATATGTGTGGGCAAATTCTTACTTGTTTGCACAGATCATAGCCCTAGATATTATCAGGCTTTTAGATGTACTCTTAGTTTTACTTTTATTTTCACTCTTTCGCTTTGGTTATTTGCATTTCTCTTTCTTTGATTCCTGTCGTGTGTGTATGCTTGTCTACATTCGTGTGTGTGCACATGTGTGTATGAGTATCCATGTGCATGCAAGTACATAGAAGCCACAGTTGGCATTAAGTGTCCTCTTTGGTACCTTTCCAGTTTATTTTTGAGACAAGGTCTCTCAGTGAACCTGAAGTCCAGTAGTTTGCTCAATGGGTTGGCTGTCAACCCCCCAGGATCTTCCTGTCAACACCCCCATCCCCAGAGCTGGAATTACAGGCAAATGCCACTGCACTGGGTTTTTTATGTGGGGGCTTGGGATGTGAACTCTGGACCTTGCACTTGCACAGCTGGTATCTTACTAACTGAGCCATCTTCCTAGCATCTTGCTATGTAGGCCAGGAACTCTGTATCCTCCTAGTCCAGCCTCCCCTCCAAACACCAAGGTTACAGGTACAGGCTGCCACACCCTGTTTGGTTTCTACTTTTTCATATACCAAAGTAATACAGCATCATATTTTCAATTTATTTTATTTTTTATCATGTTTTGTTTTGTTTTGTTTTGTTTTTCAGAGCAGAGTTTCCTCTGTACAACAGCCTTGGCTATTCTGGAACTCTCTTTGTAGTACAGGCTGGCCTTGAACTCACAAAGATAGATATGCCTGCCTCTGCTTCCACCGTCCCCGGGTACATCAAAATATTTTTAAACATTCAACCCTTTTTAAATGTGGAAAGTACAAATAAATTAAAACAAAACAAAACCCTTGTCTTATCATAGAGAGTGCCATGAGGGACATATCTGGATGTGTAGTTTTCCTGAAGAAAAAGAGTAAGAACCCACTCACTTTTTATGTTCTGTTCCTCTTATGTGTCTGTATTTACATGAACATCTTATGACTGTGTCAGACATCGATTGCTTGCCTGTATTTAACGATGCTCACCAAAAGAAGGTGTCCATCCAGCCCTTGGGAAAGCAAGCTTACTTAGAAGAAGGGTCTTTGAAGCTGTAAGAAAGATGAAAGACTCTTAGATTACTGGTGTTCTCCCGGTAGCATTAAGAGAAAATGAGGAACAGCTGGAGAGTGAGCTCAGTGGTTAAGAGCACTTGTTCTTTCAGAGGACCTGAGTTCGATTCCCTGCAGGGCAGCTCACAACCATCCGTAACTTCAGTTCTAAGGGATCCAACACCACTTCTGTCTTCCATGGGCACCGGGCACACATGTGTTGTACATGCAAGCAAACACTCACACATGTAAAATAAGTATTTTTCTTCTAATTCGAGGATCAACTGCAGACAGATAAGAAGACCAGATTTTTCTTAGTCCACTTGATGTTGAGAACCTCACAGACTGCGTAACTTACAATGGCTGGACACCTACTTGGCTGAAGGTTCAGAGGTGAGAGGTCAGGCCTGAGGGCACACTGGGTAAGGAAGGCCTTCTTGCTGTGTCATTCCACGGTGGAAGGGAAAGGCAAGCCAAGACAGCTTCCAAGACCAGAAGCCGAGTCCTAAGCTCTTCAAT
>NW_021620984.1:6758115-6760051 GCF_004785775.1 Grammomys surdaster
GCCTCTGCCTCTGCCTCTGCCTCTGCCTCTGCCTCTGCCTCTGCCTCCTGAGTGCTAGGATTAAAATAGTGCTCCACCATCATCCGGCTTGACTATTCTCTTGTTATAATACATTTGGTGACCTTTGGTCCATGGCTGATCATAGCTCAGTTGTTGTTTGGCCTAAGCTGTTGCTTTGTTTTTATACTTCCAACCTTGACTGATAGCTTAAATCACTTTTTCCACTATCACGTTAAACAGGTTCATTGTGTGGTATACCACTAAAACTTATTCATAATGTACAGCCTAATTTAACCACATCTTTGCAATTATGCATACAAGTTACTTCAGCTTTTAGCTCACAAACAGGGAGCATTTTTGTCATCAAATCATTTGACGCAACCACGATTCTTTAAGATAAATTTCTAGGAATAGACTCATTCGAACAAATAATCTAAAATACCGATTATTTAATGTTACTAGTTAACATCAGGTGCTTTTTCTGTAATATTCATTAGTCATTTTGACCAGAACTCCTGATACATAGTATGGCAAGGCTCTCCTGCAATGCTGTATTAACTTATAGTCCCAACAATAGAGGACAAAGAGTTTTGCTTGGCATGAGGTCCAAGGTCCAGGGGTCCCAGGCTTATTACCAAATGTGAATCTGTTCGTTGTGAGAGGAAACATGAAATCTCTCTGAGTGTCAAGGGGAGCTTTCTGAAATGGAGAAGGATCTTAAAGGAGAGGAAAAACAGGTGCCACGCTATTCCAGGGTTATCAGGAGGCCTGTCTGAAAGTCCTTGTAATGGATGGTTTAGGTCAAAGACAGGGTGATTCCAATTAAGGAATTTTAGTAGCAAGGAGAAAGCAGCTGCTGGGTTGGGTAGGTGAATGGCTTTTATTGTCTGAGATTAAAGCAGCAAGCCCTTCGAATAGAGAATGCATTGTTCAGAAGAACTGATTAAGAACGCGCTGGCAGTAGACATCGCTGTATACGGGAGGACTGTTCTAACTATAGAGTTTGTGATTTAGTCCATGACACTGACCTTATCTTGAGTGAATTATGATATCTTCTGGGTCTCGGCCACACGCTCTCTCAATGAGCTGACCTCATCCTGATAAAATAATCAGTTCTGGTTCGTCATTGCCATCTACCTGGACCGACCAAGGAAGTATAGCAAATGGGGAACTGTGCAATGCTCAGATGTAATCTCATTAGGAGGGTTTATGACGGATGCAGAGGAACTGAATCACTGTGAACTGTTTCCACGACCTAGTCTGCAATCTCAGAGTGGTTCTCTGCTACTTAAAATGTACTTATGCCTAAAATTAAAATGTGCTTGCTGGAAATGGTAGCACTGGCGGCTCTGAAGCCCTCCACACTGGGTACAGACAGAGTTAGACGAAGGTACAGAGGTGTCTGCTCAGAGCTATCATGCAACCTGAAAGGGCCATTTAAAATTCCAAGGAGGCAGTTTGTTCATTCATAAAATTTAAGTTCTTTGAGCAAGAAAATTAGCATTCATTCAAGATTAGAGAGAGAGAGAGAGAGAGAGAGAGAGAGAGAGAGAGAGAGACACAGAGAGAGGAGGGGAAAAGAAAAGAAAGAAAGGATAAGAAAAAAAACTATAGAAAAGAGAAGTTGAAATAAATTTTAACCCCCACCCCTCCAGTGCTAGGGATTGCATGTCAGGCAAACATTTAGCACTGAGATACATTCCCACCCATAAAATTTAAAAATAAAACCTACCATTCTAATGACTGGCTCCACGCTCAGAAAGAGTCCACCTTAGGGCTTGGGATATAGTCAATCGAGTTGGAGGAGTGCTTGCCTAGTGTGTTTGCTACCCAGGGACTCGTAAACCAGGCATAGTGTGCACGGCTGTAATCCCAGGCATAGTGTGCATGGCTGTAATCCCAGGCATAGTGTGCTTGGCTGTAATCCCAGGCATAG
>NW_021620984.1:6760061-6803800 GCF_004785775.1 Grammomys surdaster
ATCCCAGGCATAGTGTGCTTGGCTGTAATCCCAGGCATAGTGTGCACAGCTGTAATCCCAGGCATAGTGTGCACAGATGTATTCCCAGGCATAGTGTGCTTGGCTGTAATCCCAGTGTTTGGGAGATAGAGGCAGGAAGATTGGAGCTCAAGGTCACCCTCATATGTGCAAATTTGAGGCCAGCCTGGAATTTAAGAGATTCTGCCTCAACAAAAGAAAGAGGAGGAGGAGAAGGGAGGGAGGGAGAGAGAGAAGGAGGGAGGGAAGGAAAGAGGGAGGGTCCATTCTAAGTAACAATGACCCAGGCATGTCTTCTCTTCTCTCATGGCAAGTCCTTGCCTTTTTAAAAGCCAAACCAGTATGTTCCTCCAGTCTCTCCCTCTCTTATCTTTTCACATCTGAGTGGAACTAGAGGAAAGCCCTGTGCAGCCCGGTCACCTTCTGTTCTGACTTCACCTTCTCATTCCTCGGTCCACCCCTTTCAGATCTAAGAGACTAACTTGTCCTGGAGGGTGGAAGTTCTGGCTGGATGACTTGGATGACCTGTGACTAAGACCCCTGTGTGTGTGCAAAGCACTTGTGGTATGCAGCAAGCTGAAGACCATCTAGAGCAGAGGGAGGGGACATTCCCACCCTAACGTGTTCTAAGGACAGGTGGAGCTTATTGTTTATGGTTTGGCACAGTGAATAAATACCTAGCCTGCTATTCCACAGTTTACCCCACGGGGGAATGAACTGACTGATCAACAGGAACAAGGACATCACCAGAGAAGTCCTTGTGACTGGACTCCATGCCACTGACCCCTTCCCCAGCCTGCCCTTCAGTCACATAGGTAGGTATCAAGGCCACTTGAGTAAGGGACCGTCTTGTGTGTGAACACAGACTGAAGCGTCTTTCCTCACTGTGCATTCTAAAGCTAACATCAAGAACAGCATCCTTCATCGTGTGACTTTGACCTGTGCATCCATTCCACCCAGCGAGCTGCTTAGCAACACGAGCTCAGCAGTGATGGATGCGCACGCAACTGTCACTGTGAAACCCACTGTTTTGTCTGCTCACTAGAGGAGCAAGTTGTTTAAAAACGGAAGCAAGACTGGGGGGGGGGGTGGCATGGTGGGTAAAGCCTACACATGAAGGCCTGCTTTTGAATCCCAAGAGTGTCTTAGTTAGGGTTTCTATTGATATGACAAAACACTGTGACCAAAAAGTAAGTTGGGGAGGAAAGGGTTTATTTGGCTTACACATCAGTATTGTAATCCATTATTGAAGGAAGCCAGGACAGGAACTCAAACAGAGCAGGAACCTGAAAGCAGGAGCTGATGCTGAGGTCATGGAGGGGTGCTGCATCCTGGCTTGCTGAGCCTCCATTCTTAGAGATCCTGGGACCACAAGTCCAGGGATGGAACCACCCACAATGGGGTGGGACCTCCCCTATCAATCACTAATTAGGAAAATGCTGATGGCTGGATCTCAATTGAGATTTCTTCCTTTCAAATGACTTTAGCTTATGTCAAGTTGACATAAAACCAGCCAGGGCACAGGCATAGCAGTTAACTGTAAGGCTTGAATTTCTGACCTTAATGCTTACTTGTGTCTTACCTTGAAAATGTTACTCCAATCTTTTATGCCTTCATTTTCTAACCTGTAGGATGAGGCTGCTACCCTGAGAGGCTGTCGGGAGGCCCAAGGAGGTAAAGCATGCAAAGAGTTGTAGAATAAAACATGGCTCATGTTAGGAACTAAGTACAGAATCCTATTTGTCAAAAAAAAAAAAGTTGATTTTTTTTTTTTATCTCTCCAAAGGCCTTTCACAGGGATATGGTTCCAGCACACCAGGTGATCAGCACCGGGCAAGCAAATGAATGGGCAGTCACATGATAAAGGGAATCCAAATGAAAAATAATCTTTCACCAGAGGAAGAAAGAAAAGAGAAGGCCCCAGGGAACAGGAAACATTTGCAGACGGCTCTGCATGGCTGGAGCAGCCCACCAGAGACTCCTTGGGGCAGAAAGCATACACAGTCTAGCCAGGATGGATCTTTTCTGCCAAGCTGAGGGATTTGAATTTCATCCTAAAAGACAAAAGAATGCCCTGAAGGAGTTTTAAATAACCTGGCTTCGGAAGGGTTAACAAACAGCCCAGCATCCAACTGCCCTCCCTCATCCTGAAAGTAAACTGCCTTGGCTTTCTTCTGTGATCTTGAGGATGTTCGCAAGATGCTTGTGAGGGTCTTGAATTGTGACCCATTTTTTCCCCCAGAAACAGTCCTTAGAATTCTGTGGAAGTGACTGGCTGATATTAAGTTCTGGCTCTTCCTGCAAGATAGCTCCCAAACCCTGCATGTGCACCCAGTTCTTTTTCACTAGAGCAATAGTTTTCTTAAGGAGACCCCCACCCACACTCTGCCGATTGTATTTCTTCATCTGCAACCCGTGATGTAGAACGAGATAAGCTGGGTCTTTTGTAGCATTTGGAGCAAACCACTTGGCGGGACTGTCTGGCCAATGTGAGGGGTAATCAGCAGATTTATTTGAGGAAATATATTTATGGTACAAATGGCCATTTCAAATGAGGCCATTATCTGGCCTTTTCGCTATTGCCGTAAATGTCCCTCTAGGACACAGATGCCCACAGTAAGCCCATAGTGTTTCCTGGACAAGACTTTGAGACCGTATTTATGCTTGCTTCAATAGTGTGCTTTGAATGCGTAAGCACAGACTCTTTGCTGAATGCTCCATGAAATGTTTTCAGGGAAGTCAAAGGCAGGAGGCAAGAGGGATAAGATTTGTTTAATTGTCAGGGGACAGCAGAGTGAAGCCAGTCCTAGATTCATAGTTTGGGACACAAGAAAGTAAATCAGAACTAAATGCCCTAGGGGAGTTTCAAAGGACGTCAGCTTCTTTCTGGATTTGGGGATCCTGTCCACTACAGTGGGGCATCTGCCCTCAGAGAGAGGCTGTATGGACCAGCAAGGCCCACACCTCTCAAGGCGAAACTTCTCCAAAGACTGTGTGGTTGCACCTTATGCAGAATGGAAACTTTTGGTTTCCATGGCTCCAGATTCTAGTCTGCAAATAGACGTTGGGACATAGATGCTTTGAAATTTCTTGCAAAATTCCTGTGCCAAACCCTAAAATACTTTGCCATGTGTTCTGGTTTGGCTTCTCAGTCTCTGAAGCTTGTACAGAAGCAATGGGAACAGACTCTTAAGAAACTGACCCTTTCAAATCTTGGATGTGCAGTTATAATCGTGTGTATACAGAAAAGCAGCAACTACCACAGAGGTGTGGCTAAAAATCCCATATTTGCAAACATTTAAGAGAAAGAGGAGCATACTATTTTTTTTAAAAAAAAAGAAGTTGCTGCATGATTCTTACATGTGAGAAAAATGTGTTATTCCAAGCAGCACCCTGGCTCAAGAAATTATGCGTAGGGTGGCAGGAGAGATGACTCTACAGTCAAGTGTACCAGCTGCTTTTCCAAAGGAGATTCAATTCCCAGCATCCACATGACAGCTCAAAACCATCTATAGCTCAGTTTCGGGAGGCCCGATGCCCACATCTTGCCTCCCTAGGGACCAGGCATGCAACTGATGCACAGATAGACATAGGGCTGTACAAAAAAAATAAAAAAATAAACCTCATACACATAAAATATATAATTTTTTAAAGAAGAAAACATATGTGAACTTTTGGGTGGGAAAGATTTATGTCTCTGTCTAGACTTTGTCAAAGATCTCGAGAAAGGCTGTCTGGATGTTAAAGGAAGAGGTAGCCTACAGAAGGCTGGAGGAGTTTAGGAGTCTTCAGACAGCCAACATTAGGTCACCATTATGCATTTTGTGTGTGTGTGTGTGTGTGTGTGTGTGTGTGTGTGTGTATGTGTATGTGTATGTGTAGAAAGAAAAAACATGTCTGATTTGCAATTTTTAAAGATTTATTTATTTTATGTATATGAGTACACTGTAGCTGTCTTCAAAAACATCAGAAGAGGGCATTGGATCCCGTTACAGATGGTTGTGAGCCACCATGTGGGTGCTGGGAATTGAACTCAGGACCTCTGGAAGAACAGTCAGTGCTCTTAACCATTGAGCCATCTCTCCAGCCCCTGATTTGCAATTTTTAATTGGAAGTCTCTCCTGGGAATGAAACTGGCAACCATTGCTTGCTATCTTTTGCATTGTATTCTCAGACTGTATGTTGAGTCCCTAGTCCCCAGTAAATATTTATCAACTGGGCTCTTAAGGAGGCAATTAAGATGAAATGAGGCCATAAGGGTGGGGCCCTCATCCAATAAAACCAGTGACTTAAGAGCAGGAAGGGAACAGAGGCCTCCCTCTCTGCACACACTAAGGGTCCTCTGCAAAGACAGCAGGTACTCTTAAATATTGAACACTTTTCCAGCTCGAACCTTACTTTTTAAAAAAAGTACACACTACAGAAAGCTAAAGAAAGAAATTAAAGCCTCATTTCTTACTGCATTACTTTTACAAAAATGTCATAGTAGTTGTGATTAGCTTTGTAGCTGAGTTTAGTCTTCTACAGGTCTGCCATGGGACTATCTTTCCCTGTCAATAAATATGGAATGTCATTTTTAATGATTTATTTACTTTTATTTTATGTACATTGGTGTTCTGCCTGCATGTATGTCTGTATGAGGGTGTCATGTCCCCTGGAACTAAAGTTACAGACAGTTGTGAGCCGCCATGTGGGTGCTCGCACTGATCCCTGGTCCTTTGGAAGAGCAGCCAGTGCTCCCAACTGCTGAACCATCCCTCCAGTCCTGGAACATCGTTTTAAATGGTTGCATACCATTATAATTTAGAGATTCACACAGTTTATTGAGTTCGTCTCATTTACAGACATTTCAACTAATCCCAGAGGCCAGAATATTCTTTCTGCCTGTGTTTTCATAGACTGGATTACTCACAGATGGTTCTGCCTACTTTGCTAGCACCCTATCTATTTGTAAGAAGATCAAACAACAACCTAAACAGCATGACGGAATTAGGTTCATTCAGGGTTCAGTTCAAATGTATAATTGCAAAATGCTATTTGCATAATTGCTTGACATGATGCCCAAGTTTCACACTTTCCAGAATATTGCTCAGAACTTGAAATTGATCTTCTATAGCCTCCTCTGTCCAAGCATCCCCATGTTCTGTGGTTTGTTCCATCCAGCCACGGATGCTCCCGCCTGAGTCTTCCGGAACATCCACCACTGTGTCTGAGAGGTCAGGGCAGGCAGCTTTGCCAGGCTTCGAGTTCCCTCATGCGTATCTGTTCTTCACTCTGTCAGAATAGAGGGCACCCTTTGGAAACTTTGGGTGGGTGAGATGAGAAAATGATACAGCCAAAGGTGAGTCAAGCTTCAGTCTAGGAGAGCCTGAGGAGCTGACTTAATTAGCCATCCTAACAATTACACTGCTTAGAAATCCATCTGAGAAAGCAAAGGCTATCCATTCACTCATTCAGCTCATATTTACTGGGTGCCTAGTCTGTGTGAGGCCTGGTACCTAGGGATGTAATCGGCATCTGTCATCACATCATGATTTTAAGTTATTGTCTGTTTCAGTTATTACATTAGCAGACCTGAAAACCTAGCCATATTCCAGAAGATTATATCTGAAGCAAAACCATAGTTGGAGCCTGGGGGGTGGCTTCTTCACACGGAAGACCGGATAGAACGGACAGCACTGAAGTAGTGGGGCTCTCCTTACAGAAGGGTGAAATGGTGGCATGGCTCTCAGCTCAGCTCAGATGACGCCATCGAGCGCCAGTGTCTCCCACGCTGGTGGAACAGCAATATCCTGTGTGTGCAGTGAATAACTCTGTAAAAGATCAAAAATCTGCCTGAAGATAGGGAGCGTGGGGGCGGGGCGGGGCGGGGGAAGGGCGGGGCAAAGGCATGTCTTTGATTCCAGTACTCTGGAGGCAGAAGCAGGCAGATCTCTGTGAGTTCAAAGCTAACCAGGGCAAGATAGTGAAAGCCTATCTCAAAAATCCCTCTCTTCTGGACCTCTAGCTTTTGTATATTGGCTACATTTTCCCATATTTCCTTTTTGCTTTTCTTTACCAATGTGCCTTTTTGAAAATACTAACCTAGGCCCTTTATTCGTGGAGACGTGAGGGAAGAAACTCCATGTGTGCTTAGGATAAACAGTCACCAAAACAACACAATCGGCAGAGGAATCAAAGCCGTGGGACTACAGTGGATTTCTTCTTTTGACCACCATCAATCCCCCCTCTTCCTTGTTTCCTCCTCCTCTTTCCTCCTTCTCCTTCTTCTTCTCTCCCTTTCCCAATTTCTAGTTTAAGCTGAAAAGTGCCCAGCTCTCCTGAGACCTCAGCAAGACACTACATAGAACCAGAAGTTTAGATCTGATTTCAAGGGTTGCCATCAAAGGGACTCACTCATTGACAACAGGGATTTCAATAGGGCTCTACCCTTCCAATGCGAGAAAACTATAAGCAACATCTCTCAGTAAGGACATATTGACCAGGCTAAGCAGGCTCCATTGCTGGAACCCTGAGTAACATTGGAAAGTAACATATCTCAGGTTTTAAAGTAATTTCAACATAGTTCCTGTATTACAGCGGTTCACTGTGGTTTATAAATTAATGTTCTGCCCATAATTGGGTTATTTGTACTGTCTCTCTCTCACAGGGAAAGATTTGGGGCTTTGCCCACAGAGGAACCACTTAGCACATCCAAGTCAGCAGCAAAGCAAACTCAGTCTACCCCTGGGCTAGTGGCTTGTGGAGTCTGTGCTGAGTGACAGGTACAGCACACAAATGCCATCAGGCCAGCTGGTGGGCAGGGGATCAGACCACAGCTCTGGTGTTTGTCCTCAGAGCTGGCAACAAATGACTGGAAGTCAGAGAAAAATACAATTGTGGGCGAGTTACTGTAGTCTGACAATCCTCATTGTTTGTTTACTGCCTTTTATTTTTAGACTTTAAAATCGTTCCCATTGTCAAACCCTCTAGGCTTGTGTACAGTAGCAATAATGTCACACAGCCAGTGAGCTGACAGTAGCCAGGCAGTTCCAGAAATGTTCTCAAACCAATCGTGACTGTCACTTTCTCTCAGATCAAACCCACAGTCAAAGTCCATATTTTTGCTGTTGTTTTTCCTTGTCAGAGAAGGTGAGACTGGATTTTGGATGGGGAAGTCGGTATAGCTAAGAACAGAACTTAACTTCCGTTCTGCCCTGCAGGACAGAAACATAAGAATGGAGTCCTTATAAGTTGCTAATTCGTTTTTCAAGGACCCAGCGTAATCCTCTCTGCCGTGAGAGAGCCATGCAAGGCATGACATGATCGCTCAGATGCCTGGGGAAGACTAGAGGTTCTGGAAGCTTGCAAGCTGGAGGGATGGATGCAGGGAGCAGATGAGGCAGAGAGAGCATAGTTGCAGGACTGAGGGGTAATATAATTTGCACCCTAAATTTTTATTGAATAAGAGATGTGACTTGAAATTGTTTTAAGTTCTGCAAATAAGACTGGGAACAAGACAACTGAGGCAGTGTTTTGGCACTTAAGGTCATGTGCATGGTGCTGAGAAATGAACATGCTATGATGCTTGCAACAGAAAGAGGAGATCAAAGACTCTATGGCTCCGGATTCAGGCGAAGGTTGCAGGACAAGCTTGCATGTGGGAACAAGACTTCTGGGTTGAAACCTGAAGGGGTCCACCTAGTGCTGCCAGCCATTGTCAGAGAAAATGCTGTGCAGTAAGCCTAGAAGAGGTGCTGCCCACGGTCTAACCCATTAACTCAATAGGCCAATGCGTGAAAGTGGAGTGCAGTCCCTAAGACGTAACTTCAGGGACCAACCCAGAAGGTAGTGGAGGCTCCTGCAACGCTGCTGTCAAGGGTGCAACCTAATGCCTGTCTCCAGCAGCTGCTCACTGAACGCATATACTGGGTGCTTCTGTGGATTATTTTGGGGAGTGTCTGCTATTAGACATATTTGACGACTCAATGAATTGGTTTCTGTAATTTCTGGATGGTGTTTTTGGGCAGTTTGCTTGCGTGATTCCAAGTAGCAACTGTGTAGGATGGAAAATCAATCCCTTCGCCAAGGCAAATCCTCAATTCTGGACTCTGCGGCTCCTTCCAGTTCAAGGCACCTTTCCCTGCTGAGACCCCATAGGTTCTGCAACACTCGGAAAGTAGACCCCAACAGTCCCTCCAGCTGCCAGTTACCTGACAACCGTCTATTGTGGATCTGTGCAGTTTACCAACGCTCTACCATCCACGTCGTTGAGAAGGAGCAGAGGGTCACCGCATCGCCACCAGGCTCACAATAATGTCCTGCTCCAGAACTTCTGTTCCGCCTGACTGTGGCGCATGATCTTGCTTCCGGCCCATGAGTTCACACCCATGTCATCTGGATGGCTGCTTGGCCAACAGTTCCCAACCTGGACTCTCAAAACCTCATCTGTGGAGCTGGTAGAGACCAAAAGCTCCACAGGTGATGCTCATGTCAACTGTGCTGGCAAATAAAGTGAGCCACTGTGTCTACCTAGCAGGTCTCCCGTGCGCCTGCGCTCTCCTACCTAAGGACACCCGGCCAGCAGGGAGCTCGTCTCCTTCTTAGGTTGTCAACCTTCCTTTTTCTTGCGCACTATTCCCCAGTGCAGTCATCCTTCCTAGGTTAAAAAAGGAATCGTGCAGAGTTTCCAAGGCCCTCGTGAACAGAGCATTTGTTTGGAGTGCCTGAAATAACGACTTAACGGAAGTCCAAACGCCGAAAAACAGGAAGAAAAACATTAGAAGTAAATTGGGCGCTAAGGTAAAGCATTCTGAAATCTAGAGTGTAAGCAAATGTGAAAGTTACCCAGTGAACTTTCGGGAACAGATGCAGATATTAAAAGTTATTATATTTTTAAAAGAAAAAAAAAACTCTCACAATAAATACATGGTGCCTCCATCCCTAAACTGCCTCGTCTCCATCACTGAGCCTGAAGAACAACTAAGGATTTTTGTGGTCTAAATATGAAATGCCCATCATGTCTCCTTGTGAGCTCATACATTGGAGGCTTGGTTTGCACCTGGTGATGATCCTTATTTGGACGGTTCTGGAAACGTGGAGCCTTGCAGGAAGAAACAGGTTACTGTGCTGCGTGTAATTTTGAAAGCTCTATATGGGTAACCAGCATCGTCTTCTATACACTATGAAAGTCTTTCTCATGGTGGGTCTACATGCAATAGAGCCAAACAACTATGGACAGGATTCAGATCTCTGAATCTATGAGCCGGAAACAAACAAACAAAAAAACAAAACTTTTCCTCTAAGTTTGTTTCTGTTGGGTAATTTATGTCCTCCATAAAAGATGTCCTCCCACTGCCATGAGAACACAAACTAGAAAGCAAAGCAGAATTCAGAATGTACCTTCCCACACTAGCTATCCATACAGCTCCACCTCACTGGGCAGTGGGTGCCTAGAATCACTGTACCTAGGATCACTGAAGAACAAAAGGTTGATAATTATATAGTTCAATAAGAAGCTCACTGACCTGTGAAACTATCCAAAGGTGTCGGGGATAAAGTCAAAATCATTTCAGAGATTATGAGACATTGCTGAAGTTAGGAGACACTGTCCTGTTTGTAAACAGAAGCATTTGTTTGAGTTTGGATTCTCTCAACAGAGCATGCAAAAGAAAGAAACCAGTGTGGTTTGTAGAAAAGCTAAAAATACCCAGTTTAGGATGAGAAAAAACAACCCATTGACCCACAGGGAAAGCTTGTTGGCGTGGTAGGCAGAACAGCGCCAAGAGACTGCCCAGGCTCCGCAGGCCTTGATCTGCTCCAGGGAAGCAAACTATTTGGAAGGAAATAGGATTCTGTGGATGGCTGTCTTGCAGCTGAGGAAGAACAAGAGAAAGGATGCTTTGGGGTTTGGGGTTTTGTTTGTTTTTGTTTAAGGCATTGGCTCACCAATTCAGAAAAAGAAAAAAAATACCTTTAATTCGTGAAAGTCCCAAAATATGTGTGGAGCAGAATAAACTAATGTGCTCTTGGATGGGCACTGATGACTTAGAAGTGATGGAACTTCTTTGGTTTACTTGTACATGCGTGTGAATGTTTTGCCTGCCTGCATGCATGTGCATCTCGTGCATGCCTGGTGCCCTCATAGGTCAGAAGAGGGTGTCAGATCACCCGGAACCAGAGACAACTCATTGTGAGCTACTTCATGGACACTGGTAACTAAATAAGGATCTCTCTGTAAGAGAAATGAGTGCTTTTAACCACCGAGCTCCAGCCCCCCCCCCCCCCCCCCCCGCCGCCAAACTCTAGTTTTAAGGAGCTAGATGTGGTTAGATTTGGAGAACTGACATAGGAATTCATTCAGGCAAACAGGTTGGTTCAAGAAACAGAAAACTAATGCGGTGGCAGAGTTCGCCCTCCAGCCCCCAGAGAAGCCTGTCAGAGAGATATTCCTGGCTCCATGCGGAGGTGGGAGGAGGCGGGAGGGGGGAAAGATGCTGCCTGTAAAGACCGTGGGGGATTTTAAAAGTGTGAGACACAAGAACAGAGTGTTTCAGAAATGAGAGAGATGCAGCGTGACAAGCATTGTAGGACAAGTGTTGGGAGTGAGAGACCAGTGACGAGCTGAAGCTACAGAGTCCTCAGGAACCAGGAGGAAAACATTAAGCCAGAGAAAATGAGGGGAGGGGCCTTGGGGGATGTTTAAAGTTTTAGCGGCTCTCCAGTTCCTAATGACCCTGATATGATCAGAGAAATAAACACAATCTATTTAAAATGCAATTCAAGGACAGGCTGGGAGATGGCTTAGTGGATAAGGTGTTTGCCTCACAAGCCTGAGGACTAGGCATCCCCCGAGTCCACACAAAAGTCAGGAAGCCGTGGCAGCTCACCTGTAATCCAACACTGGCAAGTTGAAAACACAGGAGCCACAGGGCAAGCCGGCTAGTAAGACTGCCTGAATTATGAGTGCCAGGTGCAGCAAGAGACTCCGCCTCTTGGGCTGGAGAGATGGCTCAGTGGTTAAGAACACTGACTGCTCTTCCAGAGGTCCTGAGTTCAATTCCCAGCAACCACATGGTGGCTCACAACCATCTATAATGGGATCTGATGCCCTCTTCTTGCCGGGCAGTGGTGGCCAACGCCTTTAATCCCAGCACTTGGGAGGCAGAGGCAGGCGAATTTCTGAGTTTGAGGCCAGCCTGGTCTACAGAGTGAGTTCCAGCTAGGGCTACACAGAGAAACCCTGTCTTGAAACCCCCCCCCCCCGAGAGAGAGAGAGAGAGAGAGAGAGAGAGAGAGAGAGAGAGAGACCCTGCCTTCGTAAAATAAAGGGGAGAGCAAAGAAGGGAGACAGTGTTAACCTCTGACCTCCATGTGCACACACACACACACACACACACACACACACGTGTGCCCACACACATGGGGGAATCTGCATATGTGAGCACATGATAAAAGAATTCAAGACCCAGAGAACATCAGATCCAAAAGGAAGGGCATTTTCCGGCTTTTTCTTTTTGATGATGGCTTTCAGTATGAGGATCAGAAGGGTAACGTAATAAAATATTCCTGACAGTGATGAAATGGAAGAGTCACGCCAATGTCAGAAAACTCATGGGGTAGAGGGGCGGGCACTCTGAAAACTACACAGCCACAGGCAGTTGCTGGTTCTCTAGTACCCGAAGGTACTGGTCCAACTGGTGTTTGTGGTGCTGTGATGGGAAGCACACATGCGTGCGTACAGTGGCCATATCCCTAGTCCTCCCGACCCCTTTTGTTTTATTTTTAGATGTACCCAATCCATGCTTGGTCTTCTTGGAACCATGTCTCAACGTCTTCCTTGCCTATATCTGAGTGGCCACTGAGAATGCAGAAGTTCAAGGATTAACCTGTTTGACACTTCACAAGCCAGGTGGCTTCCACGGTACATCTTTTTCCAACTCTGTCTGTTAAAATCTCCCCAGAAATATCTTTTTTTTTTTAATGTACATAATGTCATTTAACAGGTTGCATTAAGAAAAAACTGGGGGCCCTTTGATCTAGAATGCAGTTGCATACATGGTGAATACTGGAAATTTATATTGACTTGTTTAATTTTGTAGAACACTGAGCTTCCCCCAATTACTGATCCAGGACCCCAGAAGGATCCCAGTACAGACTGACCACATCTCACTGCTGTGTACGTCGTTGAAGACTGTCTCTTGGTTGCTATCCCCAAAGGCAGGTAGATTTTATAGACTGAGCTAGATTGAACCTGGGGTAGAAGCTTAGGGAGCCCCAGGCACCTGAGGCATTGTGGGTAGCATGGAAGGAAGGACAGGAAACATCACAGCAGAGCCTGATGTTTATTAACTGGTTGAAAATATTGCTTAAGAATTCTTGGGCAAAGCCAGGCATGTTAGTGCACACCTTAAATCCAAGCACCGAGGAGGCAGAGGCAGGTAGATCTCTGCATTGGAGGCCAGCCTGGTCTACAGAGTGAGTTCCAGGATAGTCAGGGCTACACAGAGGAATCCTGTTATCAATACATCTGCTGCCACTCAATTAAGAATCGCTGTGTAATACGTAATTTGTCAGTTCATGTTACTGAGCTCACATACTTCATAAACAATATAATTTCCCTTTTCTTTTGACTTTGTTCATATTCAGAATCTCTTAGACCTAGAAATCTTCAAGTATAAGAAGATTCTTCTAGAGTAAGAACAAGAGGGGAAAAGATGTCATCTGCTGTGGTTCATTTCTTCCTAAGGATGAACTGTCAATCACTCACTTCTCTTCCCATTTTTTATCATTTGCCCATTTTGTCATCTTACCCAGAACCACTGCTCTGCTGACTATAACGGCTCCTCGTGTTAAATGAGCACTCAGCAGCCATCTTCTTCTTCCTCTTACAGGGACCGTGGGCAAAATTATTGAAAGATCTTTACGTCCTCTCATAGAACAGGTCTTGAATTGACTTAATGAGTATGGGAAGGAGGGAACAGAAGGAGGTTAACTATATGGGAATTTATAGACGTTCTGGTGTCCAGAGTCCACGTAAATAATGTATTACCTCCCTGTAAATATTAACTCTGCTCGAGTTTAGCTCTTTAAATACAAATTAGCAGGGGCTCCAGGGAGAGCGCTACCCAAGCGTAATGATCTTTTGAACGCCAGGTACTCAGGACCCTGCAGGGAATTCCTGGAGTGCATAGTCCTTAAGCTGCAGGTCTCCAGTGCCGAACAGTTTATAAAAGAAAATGGGAACTGAATCTTCACTCTATAAAACAAACAAACAACAAAAAAAACAGAAACAGGTAATGAATTCCTTCAGAATGAGTATGATAATTGGCCTGCAAACTCCAGGCTTTTAAACATCCAGGGGGTAATTTTTTTTTTTTTTTTGTATAGTAATACAAGCAGAACCTTTGGCCAAGACTATCAGAGGAGGCACAGTTTGTCTAGGGACCCACAATCTCTAGTTTCCAGTATGCCCGCCAAATCCACTGAGTATCTAACTATAAAACCCACCATGGAAATACGCATGCGCACACCTCCACTTCTCCATCTCATCTTTGCCTCTCTCGCCTCTTCTTGAGCTCCTAGATCAGCACTCGTCCAGTAAAGATGTTTCCTGTGCTTTTCCCCTCACCCCTCTGCTCCTTCCTTCAAACAAATGTGTTTTATGAGATTCAGCTACAGATCTGTCTCTCCTCTCCACCCTGGCATCCCCACCTTTGAAATCGCCACCGTTTCCACTTCCTTTCTGCCACCTAGTAAGTCCCACATCTCCCCTCCACCCCACACCAGCTGCTTCCTCCCTTCTCTGCTGGGGTACATCCTAGGCTAACATACTGAGATCCCTCCATGACCTTTGCACCCATTTCTGTGGGCTATGGTGCCAAGCACCTCTGGTTCCAGCGCTGTCTGGGTTTTGGGTGACTTTTGCAGTTTGAGCTTCCGTTGCTTTTTCCTCCATGAGAGCATCTGGGAGACCAAGTGAGTCAGGTTAGGGAGCATCCGGTATGTACACTGCAATTAACTTGTACTTGATGAATAAGATTGGCCACTAACTGTGCCTGGTGCTTAGACGGTACCCAGGAGAACGTCTCTGCTTCACTTCCCATGATGCTCTCCTCACCTAGAATTAGAATTCCTCATTCCCACTCCACACTCACGCCATCCGGGAATTTATGAGGGATTGGTTCTGATGGTGTCTCAACTCACTTCGGCTCACAAAAATGCCGCGTTCCCAGAACACTGAGGTCTCCATCCCCAGATAAATTTTTGATTGGCAATAAAGAATTGCTGTACAGCCAGTGGCTGGGCAAAGGGAGACAGAGTGGGACCCTTAGGTTTGCACAGGCTAGAACAGGAGAGTGGAGGTGAGAGAGGGGACTCTCCATGTTTTGGAGGGAGACAGATCAGATTTAGAGCTGCAGAAGGAAAATCATCCAAAATGCAGGTGAGAAGGAATGGGGCCCCAAAAGGACTGCCCAGAAGTGTCTTGGGCAGCAAAGATTAGGGTGCCGCCCAGAAGGAACAGGGCAGCAGAGACAGATCACAGCTTTCGAGGGTGTTGAATCAGGAGTACTGGAGGGAAATCTCTGATAGTCTAGTGGAGGATTAGAACTGCCTTTGAGGTAGCCAAGGCATTTCAAAAATAAGCTAGTTGTGTGTGTGTGTGTGTGTGTGTGTGTGTGTTTCATTCTCGGATCCAAAGAGTTCTTGGGTGGGTGGCTGGAAGCAGGTGACCCGTTGGGAACACAAAGTGGTGTAGCCAAAACTACCACTATAGGGTTCACAGGTTTATTTTGGAGACTAAGTAGCAGACATAGTACTTACTCAGCCACACAGTCTAGGGCACACAGTGTGGATGACCATGTGACAGGAAAGGAGCCTAGTTATCTGACTGTAGGGGCTCAAAGGTTAAAGGTGTTTACTGTGTTCTTTCCCAGGACTCACATAGGGTGGTTCATATCCACCTGTAACTACAGCTCGAGGAGAGAGAACACACCTCTGGCCTGTTAAGCACCTACATGTAGGAACTCCAACACACACACACACACAAACACACATACACTTATACATACATATATCTACACACATACACACAAACACATATATATATAGATACACATTCGCACATATACACAACAACACGTGCACATACATAAAAATATATACACGCTTAAAAGTAAAATCTTTTTTTAAAACATTGTAAATAAATTTAATGAGTTTAGAAAAAAAGGAGATTGACTTAGTTAGGGTTTCCATTGCTCTGAACAGACACCAGGACCAAGGCAACTCTTATAAAGGAAAGCATCTCATTGACGCTGGCTTACAGTTTCAAAGGTTCAGTCCATTATCATCATGGTGAGAAACATGGCAGTGTCCAGGCAGATATAGCACTAGAGAAGAAGCTGAGAGGTCTATATCATCTTGATCCAAAGGCAAACAGGAAAGGACTCTCCCTGCAGCAGCCAGGAAGAGGCTTTCTTCTGCACTGGGCGGAGCTTGAGCATGGGACCTCAAAGCCCACCCCCACAGTGACAGTACTTCCTCCAACAAGGCCACACCTCCTAATAGTGCCACTCCCTGAGTCAAGCATATTCAAACCACCAAACAGGTCTACTTTTATTTATTTTTTTTATTTTTTTTATTTTTTTGAGACAGGGTTTCTCTGTATAGCCCTGGCTGTCCTGGAACTCACTCTGTAGACCAGTCCGGCCTCGAACTCAGAAATTCACCTGCCTCTGCCTCCCAAGTGCTGGGATTAAAGGCGTGCGCCACCACTGCCCGGCCAGGTCTACTTTTAAAATGACAAATACCACTATTAATTGATATATAACTTACAAGGGGAGATATTAGCCACTGGCCACTTGACCTACCCCTAGTCCCTCCCTTCTTTCCTCCCCTCCATTTTCTCACTTGGAAACCTAGCCACTGTTGATAACATTCCTCTTAGAACCTATGACAGAGTCCATGTTTTCCTACATCTCACGGGACCATGGGCAGCGACAGTTAACTAAGATTAATCCCTCCATTGTCAAAGGTTTCTACATCTACTTGCTGACTCAGGAGCACAACTGTTCTGTAGCACCATGAAGAAATCCTGGGCATGGTCAGAGAGTGTTTGTCTATGCCCACTGTGGGGTGGTGGACTGCCAGAGGAAGCCTGGTAAGGTTGAGCTCGGTTGGAAGCTTCGGGGACCCAAAGGGACGGTAGGAGCTTCACTTGCACCCGACACAAGACCCCTATCACCTGGCCACAGCCCCACATAGAGAGTTGTGACCATCAGTCATGTAGGGGCAGAGCCTCCAAGCCCCTCCACATGTAACACATCCCTAAGATCTCAGACCAAGCCAATAGGAAGCACCTGCTGTCAGACCCCGACCCACCCCAAAACTGTATATAAGATTCTATCCAGAAGGAATAAAGGAGTATGAGAATTACTCCATTCCCTGAGAGCATCTGTTGTATAAGAGCGGTAATACTTCCTGGGAAGAGAACCCTCTCCTGAAGCTTTTACAGCTAGAAGCTCCCCTGCACCTCGCTTGCTAGCCCTCCTCCAGCTCAGCTCAGTGCAGCGCTTCCTGCTCCTTGCTTGTGCCCTTTACCCTTTGCTTGAATGCTCCCTCTGGCCCCACCACCACAGACTGCAGCAGATAGCATCCGGTGCACGCAACAGCATCCCACCAGCTAGCTCTGAGACTACAGCTGGAGCCTTTACTGTACCAACAGTAATTGTGCTGTCCTCTGGGGACAACTGTTTCCCAGGTGATGTCACCTGAGTTCTCGTGATTCCAAGTGGAACAATAAACTATCCCAAAGGGAGGCATATTTTGTACTATCAATTCAGCCTGAGTATTTTATAACATGTATTAAAATACAGAAGTTGAGAGTCAGAGGCAGGCAATCTCTACAAGTTCGAGACCAGTCTGTTCTATAGAGTGAGTTCCAGGACAGACAAGATTACCCAGTCTCAAAAACTAAAAAAAGAAAAAAAATAGAATTTTTAAAATAAAATAAAAAATGTTGATTTATTTTTTATAAACTGAGGGTTTTTTTCCCTCCCTTTGGAAACACACATGAGGGGACTAGGTAAGGCATAGGCTAGAGTAACAGGCCCACACACACGCTTCCTGAACCCGCAATCTTCGTGCTCAGCTGCTTCTTTCTCTGGGGAACTATCCGGTTCTGTTCAGTTGCCATACATGGTCTCCAGTTAGTACTCAAGCAGAGCGTCTGCCTGGTAAGTTCCTTCGCCTCTAAGAAATACAACTCTGTTAGCCCTGGGCTGCTTGTGTGTTGTAAACAACAGAAAACTAGTTCGTGGGGGCTCTAGTAAGTGCTTCTACAGATAAGCCATTTGGATATGTATTTACAAAAGGCTGTTTTTCAAAAACTGGCAATGGCATGACCATGATTCTGGAGACATAAATATACAATCATTAAGAATGATTTAAAAAGAAGTCAGATGATCATTTAAAAGATCACTTAAGTATCTTGTATTATGCCAGTTTCTCCCCACCCCTCCGCCGGAGGTCTGCTGGAGTGATGTTTCTGTACACCGTGTGAAGATGTGTCTCTGTCCTTCCTTGTCTGCCTAAGGCACCTTCTGACTGGTTAAAATAAAAAACCTATGACATATAGCAAGAGCCAGGATGGTAAGGTGAGACATCCAGCAAGAAAAGAACTCTGGGAAAGAAAGGGGCATGGGAAGATTAACCACTGAGATACGGAGGAACTTGGACACATGAAAACTGAGAAGTAGCCAGCCACATGGCAGACATAGAATAGCTTAAGCATTGTAAACTAATATAAACCTCCATGTTATTATTCGGGACCTGGGTTGGGAGTAGATAGGCCCAAGGTTACAGAGGGCTCATGCTGTTTCATAGAACTCTTGCCTCTGTCCCCTGAGAGCTGGGATTACAGGCGTGAGGCACCAGACTTGGCTTTCAGTCACACTTTTAACAAATGAAGGAATCAAGAACCTTAGTTGATCGAGAAGGATCAACAGACTATGATTTTGAAACCACCGTTCAAAACGACTCAGTTTGCCTGGTACTTCCACCAGCAGAGTGCGAGACGAAGTCCCAGGGGCATAGTCTGCAACCATTGACAAATACTACCCTGAAAAGCCAACCGGAAGTCACATTACCCGACCGGAAGTTCCTTGGGATCTTCTGCTCTCATTAGGTCACCGCACAGAAGTAATGTGAATGACGCTGGAAGATGCGGGAGCTCTCAGCAGCTAAAAAGCCGACTGGCGGACGAGCCTCATGACCCAAGTATGAACCCATACCAGAGGAGAGAGCTGATCCCTACAGCTTGTCCCTGGCTCCCACGTGTATTCCATGGCACGCATGCACACACATGCACACACAGGGATAATAAATAAAATGTTGAGAATCTTCTTGTTACTGTTTGAAAGAATCTCATATAAAACCTCAGAAAAAGAGGCTTCGGGGCCGGGTGGTGGTGGCGCACGCCTTTAATCCCAGCACTTGGGAGGCAGAGGCAGGTGGATTTCTGAGTTCGAGGCTAGCCTGGTCTACAGAGTGAGTTCCAGGACAGCCAGGGCTACATAGAGAAACCCTGTCTCGAAAAGCATTAAAAAAAAAAAAAAAAAAAAAAAAAAAGGCTTCGGGTACCCAATACCACATAAAATGCCCACTCTTTTAAAAGCTAAGGAAATGCAAATCTGGGTTTATCGGCTTTTCCCCAAAAACTAAGAACTGATAAGTTGCAGAGCTGAAACTGGAAACCAAGACTTCTTAGTTAAAAGGAAATCAGAAGGAATATAGCCAAGAGTAGATTGAATGATGCCTGTGACCCAGGCAGAAATTCACTCTAAACTTAAAGGTTAGTATGCAGCTTTCTTTTTCCACGAATATTCAAGTGATCCTTCGAGTTTCTTTCCACACACCTGGATGACACGCCCAAGAATAAACCCAGAGGATCTACTACTGACTTAAGGGGTAAGAGGAGAGGGACAGTCCTCTGCTGTAGGCATTCCTGTCCCACCTGTATAGTGGCCTTGACACATCCTGGCCTGATTCACATACTCGCATACTAATGAACCCCGGGCATCACCAGGATCACAGGCCTTTCGCTCCTCTGTGACTGTCTTTGACACTTCCCACAAAGTGACCTCCAGCAAAGTCACTAAGATCAGTCTAGAGACTTTGCCTTGCATCCTTTGTCACTCTGGTTCCCGGAAAGAGGCACTGCCAAAGTTTATTGATCCGAATCCTGCGTTCTGAAATGTATTGATCCAAAACCTGCTCACCTGGGAAGGAAGAGGAACATACAGCTCCCATTTGCTATTTAACACCCCTGGCTAACTAAACAGGAATCACCATCCATCCACAGTGGTGGGGAATGAGCGGAAGGAGAAAGGACTGTTTGGTGTGTAAACTGCATGCCACATTCGATCAGCCCCCCCCCCCCCCGCTCCTTTGCCTCTCAGGTCAGATTGTATCTTGTTCACAGATAGTCTGGCTAGGTAAGAGGAAGCCACTTGCACTTCTTGTCCCTGGATAGGAGTAGAATAAAACCTGCGTGTGTTCTTGGAGTACACGAGAGCCCAGATGTTGCCAAAAAACGAAGTTTGGCCCAAGTAAATCTGACTCCTGATGGCAATCAAAGTTTTTATTTTTTGGCTTTAAAGTTGAAAGCAGGAACCAGAGAGATGACTCCGTGGGTGAAGTGGTTGCCACCAAGCCACCTGGTTTCTATCCCCAGGCCCCACATGGTGGGAAAAGAGAAGCAACTTCTGCAAGTCATTGACCTTCCATGAGCACCGTGTGGCATCTGTGTTTTCAAGCACACACAAGTACATACCTACTTACAGAATAAAGAAAGAAATTGTTTGTTTGTTTGTTTGTTTGTTTGTTTAAACTGGACACAAGTTTAACTCTGTATTAAGTTTTGGTCCTGTCTTGGATTTTATTTTTTCCCTTTTTGTTATCCTTCAATGATCTCTCTGGGAAATAAAAGTATCATGTCTTAGTCCTTAAGAGAAGGAGTCGGAGTTCCCGATCCCAACTTACTGAGAATGATGGACTTTTGGGTTCTTGATACCCATCTTATCTTGCCTGTATCAACAAGAAACTGTCCCTCAGGACTGATGAGATCAGCACTTAAGAACACTGACTGCTCTTCCGGAAGTCATGAGTTCAGATCCCAGCAACCACATGGTGGCTCACAACCATCCGTAATGAGATCTAATGCCCTCATATGGGTGTCTGAAGACAGCTACAGTGTAGTTACGTTTAATAAATAAATAAATAAAACCTTTGAGCCAGAGTGAGAAGGCCAGAGCAAGAAGGAGAAGGGAAGGGGGAAAATTAAATTAAATAAAATTAAAAGAAAAGAAACTGTCTTCAGTCTCAGTGGTAACAAGAGCCTCAAGGACCTTGAAAATAAAGCCTGGAAAGAGACATGCCACACTGGCCCCAGCCCCATTGTTGGCTCAAAGTAAAAGTCTCCCTCCCTGCTGTGTCCACTTCATCTCCAGGCCATGGGTGCCCAATTTCTGGACCTGGCCTGACCTGACCTGACTTTGCTCCTCTCTCTTACTTTGGCATATTTACCAAGTTTTCCATTCCTTAAAAGTATAGCTGTGTGTTCTGCCAACAGCCTGAGCCTCTGGGTGAAGCCCAAAGAAACCTCTCGGCCACCCCTGCAACTGCTCAGTGACCTGAATACACCCTAATGTGATAGGTCATGTGATTAACCCCAAGACAGTATGAATCAGTCTCTACAGAGGCAAAAAACCGAGAGTGTGTATCCCTTATCGGCTGCTTTCATCTAACCAAAAGTGGTATACCCTTTCATCAACACCAAGTAATACTTTCTGAATGCATAGCAGTATCATGGCTTTGGATTAACCCCATCTCGTGCTTTTCAGAAGTCTAGGCGAGCACGCAAGAATCAAGAAATGACAGTTAATTAGCAAATATTTACAGAGTTCCTCTTCAGCCACGGCGTTTTGCTAGGTGCTTGTAGATCAGGACTCAGAAACTCGGTATCATCATGGAATAGAGGGCATCTGCTTCCACAAACCCCCAACCCTGCCCCCAGACACTCCCTGTTCTCTTAGCATAATGAAGTTTCCAACCAGGAACTGTCCGCCCTCCAAGGAGTGTCTGGGTTTGTTGTCTGCTTTGGGCTGTTACAAACCAGAATTTATTGGGTTGGTGTACAGGGACGTTGATGCATGACGAAATTCCAGTCCGTTCCTCACAACCTAAATGTTCCTTCTCACTCAGAATGCCAATAAATTCTATTGAAAGGTGACAGAAGAAAAGCTGTAAAAATTCTCACGGCCTCAAGGACACCTCGCTCCAAGGCCCTCCTCCGACTGTGGGGAAATCCTTTTTTGGAGGGTGGGCAATGCTTTTCCAGACCCGAGGGATGACCTCTGAAAGGCTCAGCTGGCTCCAAGGAAGACAGGGGAAAACTCCAGGGTTTCCTGAGGGAAACTCCAGGGTTTCCTGAAGGAGCGCTAGCCAAGTCTTTATTCACTCACCAAAAGGATTAAGCCAGTTTCAAGAAGGAAAAAGTAAGAGACACGGGATACCAGAAGAGATAGAATGGTTTAGGGACTTCCCTGTCAGTGTCTGGGCAGGAGGGAGCTAGCTGTCTGCAATGTGAGCATGCTGTGGCCTGACGGGAAGGGATGCGGAGCTGAATGTGGCCTTGGAGCTGTCCAAAGGAGCTGGTACTATAGAAGGGAACCGTCTCCTACCCCTCCTGCAGTATGACCCTAGAAAGGGGTCTTGATCTCTCTGAGGGCCAACCTCCTCATCTTTAAATGTGGATATCTACTATCGTCCACCTAAAAAGACAGGAAACGGTGAGTAGACATCTCAAAGCTCAAGTGTAAGGGGTCAGCTGAAAATAGATGCTATTAGTCCGTTTCCTCCCCACAGTGACACGTTATAATGGCTTCTTCTGATCTAAATTAACACGTAATTGCATTCAGTTGTTCACAAACAACTTTATGTGTATCTTCCCAAAGAAGTGCTTACAGAATAGGATATCAGAAGCATTGCTGTAAGATACTTTGTCATTTCATGTCAGTTAGAGTTATGCGGTGACAAAGAACAGAAACTCAAAGTTGCTTTGAACAAAAGGTGAAGTGGTTCCCCCATTCAAACTGAACAAAACACGAAAGTGGATGTGGCTGGCCTTAGAAGTATGGCTCTATTTGTGGCTCAGACAATAGTATCAGAACTTGGTTCCACTCTCCCCTCTGACCTCTTCTTAAAAGAATAACCCACTTACTGAGGCATGTGGCTTCAGCATCCTGACACTCAGATTCAAGTCCTGAACAAGGCTCGGGACAATCTGAGGATATTGAATGGTCTTCCCAAGCAATCATGGCGGCGAAGGAAATCCAGTACTCTGATTAGCCTGGGTCTCCTGTCAGACCCCTGACCTGGAAGAAGAGCATTCTCTGAAGTATAAGCATGAGGAGGAGGGAGGGATGGTTCCAGAAGGAAATGTAGAGTGAATGGAGACCAGAAAACATAAAGATAATCTCCTAGTTCTTCATACACTGTGGAAGCAACCTGGATTCCTCCAGAGGATCTTCAGACTGTAGTCAAGTATTTCCCACTTACGTGAGCCATATGTCTCTGTTTGGAATTTCTCAGCATGAAGTCATGGCCTATATCTGAATCACATAGAATACTGGTTAAACATTTAGGTTCTTGAGTCATATTCAGGATTGACTTTACTGCCGCTGAGCTCCAAAGATGGACCCACGGAAATAGCCATTCTGAAGAATCTAATGAAAGCCAAAAGGAGTGGGTCAGGCAACAGAGGGGGAAGAGGAAGATGAGGCTGGTGGGAGATCAGGAAGAGAAGGGAAAAGAAGGAGGAAGTGGAGGACACAAAAGAGAAGAAAGAGAGGAAGCAGGGGAAGAAAAAATGAAGAAGGCAGAGAAGAAAATCAGGAGAAAAGTTGGAAACAGAGAGGAGGAGGAAGAGGGGAAAGAGGAGGGTATGTAGGGGACAGAAACGTTTAAAAATAACTGAAGCCAGAATCCTAGGGCATCAGGACCTGTGGTAACCAGGTCCAGTGTCTCTGTATAGTCTCTGATATCGTGAATCTCATGAAATACGGCAGCAGGCTAAATCATAAAAACAAAACACAACACAACAAAACAAAAGAAATTGAAGAGAAGCTTCCTTACATTTAAGACTGAGTTAATTTGTTGTCTTTATTTTATTTACTGAGGCTGCCCTGCAGTGTAGGACATAAGTCACCTCTTTGTCCCGTGTGTCAACACCCTAAAGGCTATTACCTCATTAGTCACTTCTTGGCTGACAGTCATCAGACTGTTGTAGCGTCTCGGTGCTTATGTTCACACATGCTCCTACCCATGTCTCTGTGATCCATTTTCCTCCATCTCACCCTGTATGCACTGGATCATCTCTTACCATCATAAAAAGAGCGAGCAATGAGGCATTTTGAGAGGCCACAGTCACAGTCACGTAACTTTACGACAGTATCTCACGTGACTGCTGCGATATACTGCATATGTCATTGAGGCTAATCCCTCATCGCGACTTGCTTATCCATTAGATTTTATCATAGATATGAATGTATAAGAAACTATTGATTTATGGTTTGATATTGCTGTGGTTTCAGGGATGCACTGAGGGTCTTAGACTATCTTCGTTGTAGATGCGGGGGTTGGGGGAAAGGGCATGGCCCCAGTACAACAGCAGGAACAATACAAACTGGAGCAGCTCTAACCCGTCACAGGGCAGCATTCCAGATATACAGTTCTGAACAGTCGACACTGTTTTTACGTCCTTTTTACAGCTTTCCTTTCTGCGAGGGTGCAGTTGCATTTTGTAGCAAAAATTACTGCCAGACACGGGCCTTATAAGGTAACTTTACTGCTGCTCTTTCCCAAGTGACCCTTCCCCACATACAGCCGGAGACGGCAGTGGTCTTCTTTACAGCAGCCATAGGATAGGATCGTCTGCAGTACTTAACGATGGCTTTTACTCCCAGGCTCTTCCCTCTACTGTGGCTTCTTTCTTCTCTTTTGTGCATTTCCAGGTCATGACCTCTCTCCAGGTGTTTTCTCTTGTATTCAGCCATATTAAATCTCATTACACCTGCTTGTCTTCCCTACCCTAGTTTGCCAAGTGAGACCACAACTTAATCCATATTCATTCTCCCTCCCCCTCCCTCTCTCCCTCTGTTCTTTTCTTACCTCTCTCTCCCAAAGAGATTAAAAACGTTCTTCTCTGGCATTTTGACTATTTAAGCCAATGCCATTCAAAGAACAGCAGGTACCAAAAGGTCACTTTGAACTTTGTGTGCTTTCCATGGAGAGCCAAAGGTGAGATTCTCACATCAAAACTCTCCCTGTACGAGGAGACGCCCCATCCTCCCCTGTAACGATGAGAAGTCAAAAGCAAAAGAGTTCTGTGACCTTAGCCAGGCAAGCGGATCTTTCCAGCCTCCCCACAATGTGTAGCTGCTTCAAGTAGTCTCTTCATCAATCCAATGCAGAAATGATGGCTTAGGCCGTATTCCTCAGACACAGTCCCAAACACGAAATCACAAAGTCTGAAATTGCAAATTCAATTGCAAAAAGAGCTGGGCATGGTGGCACATGCCTTTAACCCCAGCACTCCAGAAACAGATGGATCTCTATGAGATCAAGGCCAGCCTGGCCTATATAAGGAGTTCCAGTTCAGTCAGATCTACAAGATAGACTAGAAACATTGTTTCAAAAAAAAATGCAAAAGAATAAAAGTTTTCAAGTCCAAGATCTTAGTTCTAGATGAAATAAATAAATAAATAAATAAATAAGCAAAACTTTTTTTTTTTTTTTTTTTACAATTTGAACCAAAGACTTCATGTATGCTGGATAAGCACTCTACTGCTGGGCCACAGGGTTCTTTGTTTAGTTTTTAATAATTTAAAAAAATTTTAGATTATAATATAATTACACGGTTTCCCTCTCCCTTTCCTCCCATGTAACAGCCCCATTCTCTGGCCTTCTTTTCTTTAGTTGTTGTTATATATTCCCAAATATATAAATACAACCTGTTCATCCATATGATGAAGTTCATATGTCTATGTTTCCAGGGCTGGCCATTTGGTACTAGATAACCAACAGCCCCCGCTGAGTCATTCTTTAAGATCATCACTTGGCGTTGGCGTGATGGCTCTGGGTAAAAGTGCTTAGCCAAGTCAGGCAGTGATGATGCATGCCTTTAATCCCGGCACTCAGGAGGTGAGGTAGGTGCATCTCTGAGTTTGAGGTCAGCCTGATCTACAGAGTGAGTTCCAGGACAGTCAGAGCTACAAGGGGAAATCCTGTCTTGAAAGAACAAACAAAATAAAAAGTGCTTAGCCCAGACTGATGACCTGGATTCCATCCTTGGGACCCACAAGGTGACAAGAACTGACTCTGCGAAGAAGTCCTCTGACCTCCACATGCATTTTGGGAAATGCACATGCCCCCCACACACATGAATAAATGTAACTAATTTTTTCAATTAAGAAATTTAAAAGGCCGGGCAGTGGTGGCGCACGCCTTTAATCCCAGCACTTGGGAGGCAGAGGCAGGTGGATTTCTGAGTTCGAGGCCAGCCTGGTCTACAGAGTGAGTTCCAGGACAGCCAGGGCTACACAGAGAAACTCTGTCTCGAAAAAAAGAAAAAAAGAAAAAAAAAAAAAAGAAAGAAATTTAAAAGTATTTGTTTACATTTTTCTTTTAATTCTTGTAGTGTTTAGCCTGAAATACAAGACCTCCCTCAGATAAACAAGCTACATGCCCAGTGCTACATTTTATTGTTTTTAAAGATTTTATTAGTTGCATCTTTTTTAACTCTGTGTAGATGTGTGTGCCTGTGTGCAGATATGCTCACATAAGTACAGAGGCCAGAGGCATCAGATCCCCTGGAGTTACAGATGGCTGTGAACCTTATGTGAACTTTGTGGGAGCTGAGAAGCAAACAGGTCCTCTAGCAGAACAGAAAGTACTCTTCAACACTGAGCCATCGCTCCAGTCCAGAGCTCTGCAGTTTTAAAGGGGAATTTATTTGAGAAACAAAAATATAATAGAACATTTCATGGGCTGCTTTATATAATAAAAATAGGTAATGATAATAGCACAGAGAAACCATGAACACTCAGGTATACTAACAAGTTGGGTGACTATTCAGTTATGAGTAGATGAACCACAGTCACAGAGGAGCCTTTATGTCAAGAGCCAGGTATACCCACACACCACTATGGTGGTAGTTGTGTGCCTCCGACTTTATAACTGTGGTCATCCAAGATATTGTAACAGACAAGCTAAGCATGTTTGACTACATAATCAAAACCACCATAAAAATGATAATTTACCAGAGAGTTGAGATCTTGAGAAATTTTATTTTGCTCAGATGTAGTGAAAGGATATTGTTTTTTTTGCTTTTTGTGTTTGTTTTTTGCTTGTTTGTTTGTTTTTAGGGTATTTCAGTATTTTTTATGTACCTCCATAATGCTTTCACACAAAGTCAACAGACTGTGATAATTCACTTGCCTGAAATCAAATTTGCAAAAGCGTATAAGGATTACAATTCTCTCCAAGCCTTTAGACTTCAAAGTAACTTAAGCTTGTTATATTATCATTGTAGTGTGCCATTATATACAGTCAGCAGTGGAATAACTCAAGGATGAAATGTACAGTAAAGAAAATTATTTTTTAAGCAGTTCACAAAAATCATAGAAAAGAAAAAGGGGTGGGGAACCTTTCCTCATAAAAAATAAGGAGACCAGAGAAATATGATATTTTTTTTCATAGGTATATAAACTATTTATTAACAGCAAAGGCCCAGAGATGACTCATTTCTTCTTGGATACACCCACAGTACGGCCCCTGCGGCCAGTGGTCTTGGTGTGCTGACCGCGGACACGAAGGCCCCAAAAGTGGCGCAGCCCCCTGTGGGCTCGGATCTTCTTCAGGCGCTCCAGATCCTCCCGGAGCTTGTTGTCTAGACCGTTGGCCAGAACCTGGCTGTACTTCCCATCCTTCACATCCTTCTGTCTGTTCAAGAACCAGTCTGGGATCTTGTACTGTCGTGGGTTCTGCATGATGGTGATGACCCGCTCCACCTCATCCTCCGTGAGTTCTCCAGCCCTCTTCGTGAGGTCAATGTGGGCTTTCCTCAACACCACATGAGCATATCTCCGCCCCACGCCCTTAATGGCAGTGATGGCGAAGGCTATTTTCAGCCGCCCATCGATGTTGGTGTTGAGTACTCGCAGGATGTGCTGGAACTTCTCGGGGATCACTAGAGACATGGCGGCGGCACAGACGGCGGCGTGTAGGCCTCCGGTGGAAGAGAAATATGACATTTTGAAGAAATAAAAACAAAAAAACTTTTAAAAATACAAAAAAAATGCACTTTTAAAACAATAGATTACAGTTAATTACAAAGAGGGAAAACATTGAGGGCTGACCAAACCCATAACCAATGAAGATATTTTGAACTTAAAGACAAAACAGCTGCTCTTTTGTTTTAGGGCATTGGTCTCTGTGGAGAATATGCTGACATTCATTTCCCCTTTATGAAATTCTCCTATGATCTGATAATACACACTTATTCTGGATTTCTTGTCTCTTTTATGTTCACTGTATATAGAGACCTCTTCCAGAAGCACATATACAAAACCACAGCCTTGGTGTGACCAACACAGCGTGGGAGAGCAGCCCGCTGTCCTCTTAGCCCTCTGAGAGACGAACTCAGTGTGTGTCAGTCAGTGACTCCCCTGCCGTCTAAGAAGTTAATTCAGCTTGAATGCATTAAAAGCTCCTAGGATTTTACCAGCTAGGAACATGGACAAATGACATAGTTTAAACTGGAGGGTTTCATCATTGCTGACATGTGTAGGTCATTCTTCTCCAGAACTTGTCTTTCTCTTCTTTAGCCCCTTCACAGAGAGACAGAGGTACAGAGGTACACACACACACACACACACACACACAGAGAGAGAGAGAGAGAGAGAGAGAGAGAGAGAGACAGAGAGAGAGAGAGACAGAGAGACAGAGAGAAACAGACAGACAGACAGACAGACAGAGACACAGAGAAACAGAGAGAGAGACAGGGAGGCAGAGAGACAGAGAGACACAACATACAGAGAGAGACAGGCACACACACATATACAGAGACGGAGAAACACACATAGAGAGATACACACACATATACACAGAAACAGAGGTAGAGAAACACAGAGAGACAGACACAAACACATGCATACACTCACAAAGAGACAGAGAAAGGCAGATACACACACACACACAAATATACACATACGTGATAACTGGGATTTTCAGGATTTTTTAGGATTTTAACATTTACAATTATAGTATATCATATTATAACCTTCATTATTATGATGGACACTAGTAAGTAATGAGCTATTTATTTGAGTCTTTATTTCTTTACAAGAGTCTTCAAATAACATACAAAAACAGCCTTAAAGAAAAACTCAGGGTTGGGCATGGTGGCACTCACCTTTAATCCCAGCACTCAGGAGGCAAAGGCAGTAAGACCTCTGTGAGTTCAAGACCAGCCTGCTCTTTATAGCGAGTTCCAAGACAGTCAGGGCTATGTAGAGAGACTCTGCTCAAACCAACCAACCAACCAAAAAACCAACCAACCAACCAACCAACCAACCAGCCAGCCAGCCAGCCAACCAACCAATCAACCAAACAAACAAACAAACAAACAAACAATCAACCAAACAAACAAAACATAAACAGACTGTAGTGGCATATGCCTTTAATCCCAGCACTCTGGAGAGGCAAGCAGATCTGTTACTTAAAGGCCAACCTGGTCTACGTGGTGAGTTCCAGGCCAGCCTGTCATGATGATGACAGAAACAATGAAGGCTGAATTCCAGCTTTACTGCAGAGGAATTGCTCTCACATTTGCCCTCTGACCTCTACATATGCACCATGGCATCTGCGCGTGCGCGTGTGCGTGTACACACATTCAATAAGTAAATCTTTGTAAGATTTGTTAAAGAAATAAGCCACACAGACACGAAGTTTTCCTTATTTTAGAGGAAAATGACAATTAGCAAAATCTCTGAGACAGGAGCAAACCCCCAGTAGAAAACGCCGAAAGAATATGAGCAGACGAGTTGCCTAAGAGAAAAACTACGTAGCTAAGTGATGCGTGCACGTGCGTGACGCATGCGCGTGCTGCTCTTCCTCAAGTGGGCTCTCAGTCTTAGAAGCAGGACCTGAACCACCCATTCAGCATCCTCTATCACCCAAGCCTCACTCTTATTAGGCACATGGGACCTCTCTGTCCCCAGCCCGTCACCAACCCTGGCTATCCTGGCCACCTATTTGGGGGTGAAAGCTCTGGAGTTAGAGCCTGCTCTGGGATCCTTGTTCTCCCGCTGTGGTTCCCTTGCGCAGGATACTGAACTCTACGGATTAAAGTAGCCCCAGAGTAGGGGTGAGGACCAAATAAATTAAAATGTCAAGTACTTAGCACAGTACCCGAGACAGAGAAATGCCAGGAGGAAGTTCTCCCGAGGGGCAGCTGGGCTACACCAGGAAGAAAAGTCTGCTCCACGAAGGCAAGTGGGAGGGAGCAATGTCTTTGCTTGAGGCTGGCTCAGAAACGGATTTACAGCAGCTGGTCTCTCCTAATGACAGAATGTTCTCCTCGGGAATAACTCCACATATATGGTACAGGGGAGACGAGCAAACTAGTTGTCTCTGCTGGCATGCTGAGTCTGTTTGTTTCGGTGTCCAAAGGCACAGCAGGCAGACATACCTGAGGACTTTTCATGAACTAACTCTTGATGGTTCACGAAGTTCAGATTAATCCCTCCCCATAACCCTGGCCTGGGAAGAGAGCCATGGAAAAAGACTGACAAAGGCACTCTTGAATTCCCAAATAGTGAATGAAGGAGAGAGAGAGAGAGAGAGGGGGGGGGGGGATCTTATTAGCACTGCTCCCGCATTCTTGTTGAAAACTATCCTCCCTTCACACACATCTCCTCTTTGGCTGCCTTGGGCATCCACCCAGTAAAGTTCCACAGTCCCCAGATAGCATTTCACAGAGCCTGAGGCCTGCCTTGGAAACTGTTCAAGACAGAAAACTACTATTCTCTAAAGCTATGAGGAAGAGTCAGGATTCATCTTTGAAAAAAAATGGCTGCTATGAAATTTCAGGATCTCTTGAATCCCTGGCTTGGGAGTAAGTAGCTTGGCCGTGAGTAGCTAAGACGTCAAACATCTTTATTGCACCTGCTGCTATACAGAATGCCTTAGGAAGAAAAAAAGGGGTTACAGGGAATATTTGACTCTAGTAGAACTCCAGAGCTATTCTGGTTCATATTCCAATACGACAATAAAAATGCAGCTCTCAGTCATAAATATAAAATTCCCCAAACCACTGGGTAGGCCCAGATTCTTGTCCTCATATGTAGAGATACTTCTTAACTCCAACCGTCCAGTTTGTACACTGGGATATTATAACTCATCGAGCATCTGTGAGTGAGTATATTAATATTAATATTAATAGAATTGTAAAACATGAAAGAGATACCACGGATAACTGGTATAGCAGGGACTCATATACACGCAGATTTCTAACTCCATATAGACAGACATGTGTGTGCTTGCGTGTGTGTGTGTGTGTGTGTGTGTGTGTATGTGTGTGTGTGTATGATATAGGAGGCCTTATTTCACTGTGGTTGACGTTACCCCTGGACAGGTGGTTCTAACTTATGTAAGGAAGGTAGCTAAGTGAATCAGACAAGTCTAACAGTCTCCATCGTCTCTGCTTCAAGCTCCGGCCTTGCCTTGAGCTTCTGCCTTGAGTTCCTACCTTGGCTTCCCTCGTTGATGGGCTATGTCTTAGTTTGAGTTTTACTGCTGTGAAAAGACACCATGACCACAACAACTTTTATAAAGGAAAACATATAATTAGAGCTGGCTTACAGTTCAGACATTTGGTCCTTTACAGTCATGGCGTGGAGCATGGAGGCATGCAGGTAGACATAGTGCGGCTGAAATAGCTGAGAGTTCTACATTGGAATGGGCAGACAGCAGAACTCTAGGCCTCGCTTGAGCACTCAAAACCTCAAAGCCCACCCGCAGTGACACATTTCCTACAATAAGGCCACGCCCACTCCAACAAGGCCACGCCCACTCCAACAAGGCCACACCTCCTAGTTGTGCCCCTCCCTATGGCGCTATAGCGACCATTTTTATTCAAACCACCACTTGTAAGATGAAATAAATCTTTTCCTGCCTATCAATTTTTGCCAATATTTTATCACATCAATATAAAAACAAACTAGGGCAAAGGGATTCTAACCTTCTCGATTTATTCTTCTTTGATTTAGTCTTGTAAGTATCTTCAACAAGTTGAACAAGTTGCCTGTTAGCCTGGTTCCTGGGAGCTGCAATATTGAAAGGAACTAGCAAGAATGGCTGCAGATTGGCTGCAGAAGGATCCAATGGGATCATTAGGAAACTTTCCCACAAGCAGATGCAAGGAGCAGGGTGGGTGAGATGTGACCGAGTTTAGCTGTAAGAATGACAGCAAGATTCTGAAGCTAAGGGGCTGGTGAGATGGCTCAGTGGTTAAGAGCACTGACTGCTTTTCCAGAGGTCATGAGTTCAAATCCCAGCAACCACATGGTGGCTCACAACCATCTGCAATGATATCTGATGCCCTCTTGTGGGGTGTCTGAAGACAGCTACAGTGTACTTACATATAATAAATAAATAAATAAATAAATGATTCTGAAGCTAAGAAAACAGGGATCCTGAGGTCAAATACTGTGTTTGGTCATGAAGACACAACAACCAATTAAGGTAATAAGATATCGTATTAAGATAATACAATAAATGTGTGACCTTGGAATCCAGAAAGTGGAACCAACCAGTTACTTGGGAACTGTGGATGTAATAAACAAATATAAAACCGTGTAGTGGTGTCAGACATTTTAAATCCTGGATTTCTGTGAGTTTGAGGCCAGTCTGGTCTACATAAAAAGTTAAGGAGCAGCCAGGGTTACATAGAGAAACCCTGCTTCAAAACAAAAATCAAAATAATAGTAACAGAATATACAGAATATACAGGCTTAGTGGAAGTACTGAGAAGGAACAGAGAAACCATGTAGGCATAAGGATAGATTTTTTCAAAATTTAGCTACTAACACAGCTACTAACTTTTCTACATTCCTTAATGTATGTGTGTGTGCCCACATGCATACACCCCCCCCGTGTGTGTGTGTAGTGTGTGTGTGTTTCTGACTAAACTTGTAGGACTTGGTTCTCTCCTTCCACCACGAGTCCCAGAGACTCAGGCTTGGCAGCAGCACCTTTATCAACTAAACCATATTGCTGGGTTTTGAAAGAAGAGTTTATAAAAAAGAGAGTAGGTTGGAAAGGGCTCGAGCATTATGGGAAATGATATATACAATCTAATAATAAAAGATGCAATAGATTTGTCCTTTCACAGGAGATGGCTCAGTTAAGAACGTGTACTCCTCTTGTAGAGGACCTGAGTTCAGTTCTTGCCCACATTGGGCTGTTTATAGCCACCCCTAACTCCAATCCCAGGGGATCCAACACCTCTGGAGTCCAAGGGCACCAGCATGTCCATGTGTATGCCCCCACACTATGCATAATTTAAAATAAAATCAATCCCTTTTTGTTTTTAAGACATGAGGACTATTTCCAGCCCTGAAATCTATGTCTGTCTGCTTGGAGACGCTGAAATGACGAGAAACCGAAACATCTAAAGCAGAGCCTTCGAGCCCCATGTTGTCCCTTACGGAGTGCCGTTTGTCATTCAAAGCAAGTAGCAAAGATGGAATGTGGCCATGGTGACCCTACTCTTACAGCGAAGGAGATGATGGGCTGAGTGCCCCGTACACTAGAGACATGCACCAAAACTGGCTTGCATGACAGAAACTGTGTGCCAGGAAAGGACAGGCTACGAACTTCTGGTTTATGACCTTCCACGGGACTTCCTAGACCTTGAAACACACCCACTACTCACCAAACAGAAAGGAGCACCAAAGGGCCCAGTCATGTGTATCTGGGGCTTCCTGCTAGGGCCCTCACCTCTCACCAAGGTCGTCCGAGCAAGGTGTGAATGCCAGAGACCCACGGTTTGCAACAATCATCCACATTTTCCTCCCTTGGGCAATCACACAGGCAGGCTGGACCTGCTCCTGCCTCTGCCCCCTCGGGCCCTGCTTCAGCCATCCAGCCTCCTCTTTGTGAAAGAGACTGGCTTTCCACCAGCCCCAGCCAAGAACTCTCTGTCCTTAATCCTCTATTTGTTAATTATATAAACACTGTGTGTGTTCCTATGTGTACCAGCGCAAGTCACTTCCTTCACTGAAAGAGCACGTGGATCGTACCAGGGCAGCAGTTCCGAAAATGCCAGAGGCACTAAGACATCCTAAACCAAAGCAAGGGATGCCGGACAGAGGGCGGATTCAAGTCCGACATCCCGAGGGGATGATGAGACAGCGTGTGATAGGTGGTGTAATAGGTAGTGTATAATATCACAGATTCAAGGGGAGTCTAATCTGGCCAGGCATAACTCTCATCTCACACTTCTGAGGACCATGGGAAGGTCCTCCGCATTCCCATGGACAGGTAGAAACAGATCCACAGAGAATTGGGGGGGGGGGGGATTCTGTTCCAGGAACAAGGAAGACCGCCCATCCAGGCCTTCCTAGTTACCAGGTAACCTGTCACCCAGCCTCCAGAGGCAGTAAACATCACGTGCACCCTGAGTCTCAAATGCTCATGTGTTCATTTTTCTCTTTGTGACAGAATTCTTGACATAAACAACTCGAAAGGAAGACTTATTTTAATTCCCAGTTTCATTGGTTGCAGTCCAAGATCAGGTGGATACATACAACTGAGCTTGAGGAGCGGCAAGCATCATGGTGGTGGAAGGGTGTGGCAGAGGCTGCTCATCTCCTGGCATCCAGGAAACAGAGAGGTAGGGAAGGGAGAGGGAGAGAAGTGAGGGAGGGGGAGAGAAAGGGAAGAAGGGAGGGGGGAAGGAAGGGAAAGGGGAAAGATAGGGAGGGAGAGGGATAAAAGGGAGAGAAGGAGAGGAGGGAGGGAGAGGAAGGGGAGGGAGTGAAAGGAGAGGGAAAGGTGAGAGGAAGGGGAGGGAGAGAAAGAAGGAGAGGGAAAGGGGAGAGGAAGGAGGGGGAGGGAGAGGGAAGGAGAGGGAAAGAAAGGGAAAGGGAGAGAGAGAGCAAATACCCTCTTCCCAAACATCTTCAACTTTCCCTGTATTTGAGCAACCACTTCACAGTCATGAACCTTGTGCATGCAAATGGAGGTGTTTGTTCTTTCTTTCCTTTCATCCAGTTTCCCCATTTACCTGGTGATGCTGCATGCAGACAAGGCAAGCTGCCCCGCCCCCGCTGTTAATACCCTCTGAGATCACCTTTGCTGTCACACCCAGGGTCTTTTCCTAATCTCACAGGTGCTTCTCAAGTCAGTCAAGCTCCAGATTAAAACCATCACAACCTGTGACAAAACAAAAAACAAAAAACAAAAACAAAACAAAACAAACAAACAAACAAAACAAAACAAAAACCACAGCCGGGCGGTGGTGGCACACCTTTAATCCCAGCACTTGGGAGGCAGAGACAGGCGGATTTCTGAGTTCGAGGCCAGCCTGGTCTACAGAGTGAATTTCAGGACAGCCAGGGCTACACAGAGAAACCCTGTCTCAAAAATCAATCTACCAACCAAACAACAACAACAACAAAAAAACAGGGTTGCAGGGTTTCAGAGTTTCTAAGTTACCAAAACTGTTTCTAAGATTGAAACTTGACACATTGAAAACAGTGTGTCATAAAATCTGGCTAAGAAATAGCACAAGATCAAAGAATAGGGTGTTAGCTCCTAGTTGGAATGCGTGGGTAAGCTGACCAAGGTTCAGGATGAGAAGAAGCACCGTCAAAGAGGAGCACCGTCAAGGAGGAGCACTGTCAAAGAGGAGCACTGTCAAGGAGGAGCACCATCAAAGAGGATCACCGTTAAAGAGGGCCTGAGCAAAAAGCATCAGCAAATACAAAAACTGCTGGCACTCACTGATCTCTAAAAGATGTAACTGAGACAAAGAATGTTTTTTTTTCCCCAGTAGAATTTGTAACCATCCATTTATATCTGTAGCCCCATTTCTCACTCCATACCTCAACTGTCAGTCTCAACTTCCCCATTTCTGGAGTTTCCCACTGTGACAAACCTGTCTCCCTTCAACCTTGACACAGTAGCCTAAGTACAAATCTCTATGTATCTTGTCTTCCACTGTCGTCCTCCCTCTCCCATGATATCTTTCTCTGGCCCCTGTAGACAATGCTCCCTCATCCCACTCGGGCTCCAGCAGCCTACAATATGCCTGGTTCCTACCCCACATGAGGACAGATACCTCAACATCCCTTCCAGTCCCCAACTTTCAGATGCCCCCACTCTGCTGTGCCCCAGCTTCAATTCAAATACTAAGAACAAATTCACTCGTGTGCAAGAATTTACTCAAAGACCATAGATCTTGGAATACAAATTGCTAACTGGCTCTCCAAACTAAAAAAAAAAAAAAAAAAAAAAAAAATCCATACAAATTTATAAAGTAGCATTTAAAAAAATCACATTTGAACGTCTGTTTAAGCATGGGTCTTACTCTTCTTTTCTTTTCTTTTCTTTTTTCTTTTTTGGTTTTTCGAGACAGGGTTTCTCTTTTTAGCCCGGGCTGTACTGGAACTCACTCTGTAGACCAGGCTGGCCTTGAACTCAGAAATCCTCCTGCCTCTGCCTCCCAAGTGCTGGGATTAAAGGCGTTCGCCACCACCGCCCAGCCTTACTCATCTTTTCAACTTACCTCTGTTTTGATTCTTTCTCTATTAAGTATGCCAAGGTGAGACAAGGACAAAAGAGCCATCTGGTCTACCTGCCTCACCTACCTCGGACTCTTGCACCAAAATTGTTTGAGGCAAAGTCTTGGTCTAACTAGTTGGTGTACTATATGTACAAGTGTTTTAATCCATCCCAGCCTTTTAAAGATTTGTTTTTGTGTATGTATGTGTGTCTATATGAATTCATCACACATCTGTGAGGGTATCTGAGGAGGACAGAAGAGGATGTTGGATCCCCTGGAGCTGGAGTTATAGGCAGTGAGGTGCTCAACCTCAGAGGTAAGAATGGAGTTCAGGGCCTCTAGGGGAGCAATGAGCACCACTGGGCCATCTCTTCAACCCCCAACCCCTACCTTTTACGTTTTGACACTGAAACTAAGGAATGACTTGCTAAAGGCTTTGGCAAAATAGTCCAGCACTTCCAGAGGACCTGGTTTGATTCCTGAACCACATGGTGGCTCCCAAACATCTGTAACTCCAGTTCTAGAGACCTGATGCCCTCTTCTGGCCTCCATAGGAACCAGGTACACAAAAGGTACAGAAAATACATACAGGCAAAATACCAATACAGGTAAAATGAAATAAAAATCATTTAAATTAAAATATAAATATTATTTTTTAAAAAATGTAGCAGAAAACAGAACCCTGGTCAATGGAACTCCAAAGTCTGTGGAAAGCCTGATAAAATATCCTGGATCCCTCCAGCAGAGATACTTCAAGAAGGCTGAAGCACAAACTGGCCAGACCCTTCACAAGGTCATGTGGTAAGTTTTTGGAAGAAATGATATCCTGAAGAGATGATTCCTGCTTCCCAGGATGGGCTGACATTCTGGATTCTTTTGTCTTTCCAAGGGGAAAATCCTTGAACATGAAAGTCTACCTTATTCACTGCAATTGACAAACTCCCTGTAGGTGAAAGTCATGCTGAACTCCAGGGTTGAGGAGGGTGAAGGAGTGTATGTGTATTAGGAAAATTAATGCAATGTTTGCAAAAGAAAGATTGTATCAGGAAGACATATCTAATCAGTATAATTGCTGCTGTGGTCACTGACTGACCTACTCTCTCTCCGCCGGTCTCAAGGCTTGGTGCATTTCTGTCCTTTGTCGCCTATATCATTGGAAAGAATGGCTTCACTGACTGCACAATACTCCCTCCTTTAGTACATAGCTATGAAAAGTTTGGTGTCACTCAAGGTCACAAGCTCAAATTAGTTGGAGTCTGGAAAGAGACGGAGTCATTACCTCGTATGGCTGCTTAGCTGGGTTGAGCCAGCAAATTAGCGGCTTCCATTGAAAATCTGCTACGCTGATGCCCTACCCTAGTTAGCATTTCATCTCAGTTCTCGATCACCAGCCTCAGAGAGAAACGCCTGGCCTGCCAGGACCTCGTGACCATGAATGTCCTTTTTTTGCCACCTTTGAAGCAAATCAAAACAACGAAACCATTCCAATGGTGATAATGGTAACAATCCACCTGCAACAATAACGGAAGAAGGGAGAATTCTTCCTTGGCCTTGAAAAGTCAGCTGCCACGGGCCCCAGGCTCTCACACACGCACTGACCCATGAGCTCTTGCATTTCTGATCATTATTTTCCATTGACTCAACCATTCTTTGGCCCTCAAAGGGGAGTGTCAGACTGCTTAAAACTCCAGCATTTGCTGTTTCCACCTTCCTGGAAAGGGCGATGAATCAAATTACTGGCAGCCATTCTTTTCCATTCTTTTGTGAGCTTGGCTTTGGCTATAGGGGAAAAGTCTTAAGACTGGGGTAGAGAAATAAAGAACATAAGGCCATGGTCATAACCTTGTGTGCTCCACTTTTGTGTCTGCTATCCCCACTCCCTGAGTCATAGCTTAAAAAGACAAGAGCCAATAGTAAAAAGGAAAGTAAGGGCACCATTTGAAATGTGACCTACAATTTTTTTTTAATTGAGATAAGATCTCACTGTAACCCTGGATAGCCTGGAACTCACTCTGTAGACCAAGCGGGACTCCAACTCACAGAGATCCCCCTGCCTTCTCTGCCTCCTGAACACTGAGATTAAAGGTGTGTGACACCATATCGTGGCCTCCTTTCTTGATTAAACAAATTAGAATTTGTTACTGAGCCAACCAATAATGTGTAGAGCAGATTCAAAGCAAATCAAATTCCCAGTTAAACATACCCAAAGCCTGGTATGATGATGTTTATGCCTTTACTCTCAGCACTTGGAAAGCAGAGGCAGGTGGATCTCTGTGAGTTCAAGAGTTCCTGGCTGTGTGAGGGATATGAGTGTCGCAGGAAGCAAGGACAGAAAGAGCTCCAAGAGCCCTGTACCACCGGCATCCAGTGTGGAAAGAAGCCACTGTAGAAAGGGGGTAAAAGCAATCTCTGGGCTTGACCGTGGGCAGTGGGTCTCAGAGACGCTGCAGGGACAGATACCAAAGCAGTGTATCAGAGTAGACAAGAGTAAAGCTGGGGTGCCATCGTTTGTTGAGAAGGGAAGGAAGACAGACTGTGAGTATCGGGAGGAGGAGGTAGGGTTAGGAAAGGAGCGTGTAGATTAGTTTGGTCTTTAAGATGAGACATTGCCAAACAAGTGTTGTTGTTCAAAATAGCAGCAGAGGGGAGGGATGATTGATCCCTGGGGAGGCAGTGGGATGCACTCAGAATGCAGGGTGATCGATGATGGGGCATGAGGACTACATAGGAGGACGAAATGAAGAAAGAAAGGAGAGGGAGGAGTATATTGAAAATTATGACATTAATTTTTACAGGGAGGTCAGCAAACAGGATGGCGCATAGGCAGACCACTTGAATGAAGCTACCTCTGCCTATTCTTAATTCAAACGGTCTTTTATACTTCCAGTAAAAAGAGCGTTTTCCAAATAAAATCATCTTTTTCTAAACACACTTTAAGTCCTTATTTATATGACAGAAAAACAAACAAACAGACAAACAAGATATGGACTGTCCATGTTAAAAGTGGGCTCCAAGCTGGGCAGTGGTGGCGCACACCTTTAATCCCAGCACTTGGGAAGCAGAGGCAGACGGATTTCTGAGTTCGAGGCCAGCCTGGTCTACAGAGTGAGTTCCAGGACAGCCAGAACTACACAGAGAAACTCTGTCTTGAAAAACCAAAAATAAATTATAAATAAATAAATAAATAAATAAATAAATAAATAAATAAATAAAAGCGGGCTTCAGAGGGAACTCATTCTTTCCTTTTCACCCGCTCACCTATCCAGGTAAGCTTGTGCCTGCACAGCCCCAAAGCGCCCTGGAAGAATTTGGAAAGCAGCAGCCTTCCTGGCAATCCCGGCTCCTTCAGCGCCACCCAGTGGCCACAAGGGAGAATGACAGGAGCGCGCCGCGGACTTGGAGAGCGGAGCTCAAAGCCTGTAAAAGAACCCTTTGTATTGAGAAGGTGCTTTTTCTGCCAAGTCAAGTCACCGTGTGTTACAAATCCTGGAAGAGCAATACGGAGGAACAAAGCCTTGATTTTTTTTTTTTTTAAAGCGAGCATGGAAACCAGACCCTACTTCCTTCCTGCAGGATTAGGGCTTATTGAGGTTGGTGGAGTAGGTCATCTTGTTTCAAGGATGACCTGCTGGCATTGCTACCTGGGCCCTGAGAGAGGGAAAATATTTAAGCTCTCTGGGGAGTTTATCAAAGGTTTTTCTGTTCGGGTTACTAAACTGTTACAAAGGGCTCTCTATGGCTGTTTCACTCTGCGCCCCAAAACCACCACCACCGCTCTTGCTTAAACTTTGTTAATAACACTGAACCTGACTCTCTTGCCTGCATAGCTAAGGGCGAGTGGGCTTGTGAGCAGAATGAAATAGCACCTTAGATGTCCTTCTGTGCCTTCTCGCGGGCAAAACAGCTCCTCAGTACCCTAGGAGGCAGGGGGAAGGGTTATGAGAAGACACACTGAATCACACTCTACTGCCCACAAGACACATGGTGAAGCACAAATATTTTACGTGTGTCTTGGCTACTTTTCTATTGCTGTGATGAAATGCCATGTCCAAGGCAACTTATAAGAAAGGCTTTAGTTGGGCTCCTGAGTCCAGAGAGTTAGAGCGAGCCTATGATGGCGGAACAAAGGCACCAAGGCAGGGACAGCGGAGAGAGTTCACGTCTCCAAACTGCAAGCAGGAGGCAGAGTGCACACTGGGGATGGCAAGAGTCTTTTCGAACCTCAAAGCTCACCCCCTGCCCCATGCCAAACTTCCTCCAGCAAAGCCACGCCTCCTAATCTTTCCCAAACAGTCACCAATTGGAGATCAAGTATTTAAACATATGAACCCAGGGATTCCGTTCTCATTCAAATCTCAACAATGTGTATGAGTGTTTTGCCTGCCTGTATGCATAGGTACCACGTGCATGTCTGATGTCCAGAGAGTCAATGGATACCCTGTAACTAAAGCCACCATGTGGGTGCTCTGAGCCATCTTTCCAGACAATCTGGTTCTTAAAAACTGTCTGCTCCTCCCCAATGCCCTCCCCAAGTGTGGAACCCTGTCTCCTGGGGAAACCCTTGCAGCCTGACCCTCTAGATGCCTTTCTCACCCCTAGGGGGACTTGGTGGCCTTGGGGACAGCACTTTACTTCGATATGCCTCTACTCTGTTGCCTTGGAGGAGCTTTGTGAGCCTCATGGTACAGAGACCGTACACACTCCAAAAGTTCTCTCTTGCACCCCTAAGAAAGCTCCCCCTTGACCCTCAACATCATCGAAGACAGACGAACTGCTGGAATGATAAAGGAGCTTTTGCATACCTATTTCCTAAGAAGGAAATATTCTCTCCTGGAAAAAAAGGAGAGAGGCTCATAAAACACACGAGGAAGGAACAAGACCCAGGAGTTTCCATCCTAAGGGTTATACAAACAGCCAACAATTGGGGAGGGGTGGGGAGCTCTGCTGGAGTTGCCTAACAAGGCACACAGGGGACTCCTAGGATGTGGCTCTCATAAGTCATCACTTATGCTGAGGTAAGAATTTTAGGGATGTGGCTGCCTGAGTCCCTCAGAATCCCAGTAAACTCATTGGCTCACCCCACAAGACTTGGATGGAGCCATTTCGTTGGTATGTTGTCTGTGCTATATCTGGGCTGGATAGATGTTATATACATCTCTCCACAGGGAGGTACAGCAATGGGATACCCACACAATGAACCCAGAAGGTTTGCTGAAACTGATACATGCACAAAGGAAGCAACATGAGGCCATTGGTATCTTCATGCCCGTGACTGGGTTGAAAGACACATAAAACTTTTCCAATAGCAATGTGCCATGACTTTGGGTGTGGCCCATGGAGGTGTTTCTTTATCCATTCCCAGTCTAGACAGTGAGGACAGCTTTCTGCCTCAAACCATGGAAGGATTTCTGTTGTGCTCGAGTGATGTCTCTGTCGGGACATCCCGTGGAATCACTCCTCAGCTCTTAACATGTTCATCCTTGGCTCTCATCTTCCTCAGGACCCTCTTCCCTCCCCAGCATGCCCTCTTGTTCTTCTGCCTCAGTGCTGTCCTTACTGGCTCCTCTCCCACCCCCCTCCCTCTACCGTCACAGGTTCCTCTTCACCTCATTCTGGATTCCTCTGCCTCCTACTAGGCAGCCCCTCTCCCTCCACGTTGCTCCCCCAAAGAAAGCGGGTGCCTTGCTAAGAGGAAAAAACTGGCGCTTGATGAAGGCACGCACACCCCTCAGTCCTTGCACAGCCTTCTGAGCCAAGCGCTGCTGTTTTCCTATGAGAAAATGGAAGCTTCACGATGTGTCCAGCCTTGGGTACAAGTTCACACAGCTAAGAAGATACAGAACTAGGTACCGAGATGCTGGGATGATGTTAAAGTCCAAGTCATTTCTACCCTACCCCTGCGATCTCCCACAAAGGGACTTTCCTCTGCTTGGGCCAGGTGGAAGCAAAGAGACTCAGTTGTCTCTGAAGAACATTCCAGACCACGAGGAAGACTCTGGCTGAAGAAGGCTGATAGCTGCTAAGGCTTCCAGGAGACAGTGGCTTCGGTAATTGTGAAGCAGGGAAGGCCGAAACTTCTGGAAATTGTACAAACTCCAAGGGCTGTGGCTGCCTGGAATCCAAAGACAACATACTTCCTGGAGTGGGGACATCCAGTACAGTTTGGTGGTACTTTCCACGGGGTTATTAATATATGGCTGCATTAGATTGAACTTGATGATAGAAATGGAAGCAAGTTTCTTACTAGCTTTTAAAGGATTTCCCCAGTTTCTACTTTTCCGGGAGGGGGGGAATCCTTCATGGGAATCACAGTTTCTGTTACTTAGTATTTTGCATCCCCACTGAGGGACCACGAGATGACAAGAGGGAACAAAAATCTAACACCGGCAAGGAACACCTAGAAATTTCATCATGCCTGTTGGCTTCTGAGACTCTTATAAATATTAATTTAAGTTGCTGCATAATTGGTAATAAAATTCTCTTTGTGTTAAGGAAGTGGTAAAAGTTAATAGGCTGGAAGCCTGCATAATTCCTGGGTGGATTTACTGCGCGCTTATAGCCCTCTAATTGTGTTGTGGAGACTGAGTTACTGGGCCACGTCTCCCAACCAGAATGGCATTGATTAATGGCTCAAGTGGCATTGCCAGTGACCGTACACAGCCTAGCACAAAGAAAGCACTTAATAAGCATCATCATAAGACGATAAAAACTTAGTTTCTTTTGAACCTCGGTACTTAGTTTAGCCATATACTCATTCAGTCGACCTGAGATCACCAGGCACCTTCTTGTGAGGTCTAATAGCCAATCATCAATCTGATTTGACTTGACATCACTCTTGACCACCAGCAAGTAGAGCCGTTTATTTCTCTCTCCCTTGAGGATTTCATCTTTCAGCGACCAGGATATTGTATTGTTTCTGCCTGCTCTTGCTTCTGCCTGACCTCTGCTTCTCTCAGTCTCTCAGGCTACTGTGATAATTCTATGTATCGTTTTTGTTATGGTGTGGATTCAAAATATCTCTCACAGGCCCCTGTGTCAGACGCTTGGTCTCCACCTGGCGGTGCTAATTTGGGCAGTGGCAGAAACTTTAGGAATTGGGCTTTTCTTTGCTGGTAGCTCACTAGGAGTGTAGCTCATTAGGATTGAGCTTTTGAGAATTTGACCTGTTCCCCAGCCTCTCGTCTCTCCGTTTTCTGTCTGGCATGATGGACTGCTCTAGCACCCTCTCCCCAGCACAGCGGACTGAAACCTCTGAATCAGTGAGCAAAATGATCCTTCCTCTTCTTATGTCAGACAACCTGTCACAGAGGCAAGAAGGCTAACAGACACCTTGCTTTTCTTATTTGTTACCTATGTCCCTCACTGAAGACAAGTTCCTTGACAACAAGTATTTGTATTTCTTCATTCTGTCTCCTGAATACCCAGAACAGAGCCTGGCACATAACAGCTTCCAATGGCCAGGCAGTGGTGGCTCATGCCGTTAATCCCAGCACTTGGGAGGCAGAGGCAGGTAGATTTCTGAGTTTGAGGGCCAGCCTGGTCTACAGAGTGAGTTCTAGGACAGCCAGGGCTACACAGAGAAATCCTGTCTGGGGGTGGTGTGCAGGAGAGGGGAGAGCTTCCAATGAATATGTCTCCAAATGAAATCTTCATTGCATCCTGTGGTATGGCCACTGCCACAGGCACATATGTTTGAATGCTTTGTCCCCTGGTGGTGGAACTGTTTGGGAAGGATTAGGAAGATTGACTTTGTTGGAGAAGGTTTCCAAAGCTCATACCATTTCAAATCTCTCTCTCTCTCTCTCTCTCTCTCTCTCTCTCTCTCTCTCTCTCT
>NW_021620984.1:6803810-6814734 GCF_004785775.1 Grammomys surdaster
TCTCTCTCTCTCTCTCTCTCTCTCTCTCTCTCTCTCTCTCTCTCTCTCTCTGTGTGTGTGTGTGTGTGTGTGTGTGTGCCTTGTGGCTGTAAGCTGTCAGCTGCTGCTCCAGCACCACACCTGCCTGCCTGCTTGCTGCCATGCCTCCCCTCCGTAATAGTCATAGACTCTGTTACCCTCTGGAAACATCAGCCCCAAATTAAGCATTTTCTTTTTTTTTTAAGTTGCTTTGATCATGATGTCTCTTCATAGCAATAGAAAAGTAACTAAGATACAGTCAAAAGCATCTTTGTATCAGCCTGTCTCTGAGGACCACTTATTATCCACAGGCGAACGTGCTTCTTCAGCCATGTTCGTGAGACATCCTTCAACTAGGACATTACCTTTCCAGGCCCTGGTTGCCTAGAGAGGGCTCTGCATATTTAAATATTGTCAACTTCTGAGGAGAAGTTTTTTTTTTTTTTAAATTCACAAGATCTTGTTACCCTGTTTCTTCATTTATACAACTTGAAAACATGCACACATTAGCTTCACTGCATAGTGCTATGTGTGTGAATAAAACAGCCCTATGCTAATGTATGCTGTAACATTAGAGAGGCAATGGAAAGGTGTCCACCTGAAGCCCTGGTTACACTCTGTTGGAGCCTAGGAGGCTCAAGGAGTTAGACTCTGGGAGAAGCAGGTCATTCTTCATGAAGATCCAGGGAAGGCATCCATGGACAGCTCTGCTGGCTTTGAATCTGTAGGTCTAATCATGAAACTGCAAGACCACCTGCCAAAAAGCAATTATTTTTATGTCAGTATTATTCCGGCCCCTCCACACTGCAGCGATAAATCCTCGTCTGGTCATTTGGAGCCATGTCAGAACGGCATTTCCTTCATAAACCCCGAGGTGAAGTTTAGAAGGGGAAAAAAAATGGTATGTAATTTAGTGAAAATGTTCTGATATTGAAACGAACAGACTTTATGAAATGAAAATGACACTTCCTCTCTCCCCCATGTAGGCATCTTTCGTGTTAGATATTATCATACGGGCGTATGTGATTGTCAGGCTCTGGGTGAGAGCATAGCTGTCAAAAGTCACTTGGGGTTCTTATTCTTGTCTCAATGTATTCCCGCCCCCACCCCTGCTCTACTTAGGACATCTAATTCACCCTGCAGAGACCGGTGGGCTGTAATAGGGAGAGATTATTATTATTATTATTACTTTCCAGTCCCCTCTAAATGAAGCTAGTAACTATAGTAGCTTGTCAATCTGCTAGCGATAAACTATTTCAAATGAAACCTCCTCTTCTGCAGAGATAAAGGAAACTAGGTTCAGAGTCTAAGCTCTTTTTTTTTTTTTTAAAGATTTATTTATTTATTATATATGAATACACTGTAGCTGTCTTCAGACACACCAGAAGAGGGCATCAGATCTCATTACAGATGGTTGTGAGCCACCATGTGGTTGCTGGGATTTGAACTCAGGACCTCTGGAAGTGCAGTCAGTGCTCTTAACCACTGAGCCATCTCTCCAGCCCGAGTCTAAGCTCTTTGCTGCTTAGAACCTTCTTTTTTTTCTCTCTTAAGACCAGCCAGAAATGTTATTTTTGAAGTCAGTGATGGAGGTCTGAACTTGTGCAGTACAGCCCTGTTCTTCCTATGCATAAAGAAACTCCTGTCTCTGGATTGGCAGCTCAACGCACTTCTACCTTCTACCTGCTGAAGGTGACAGCTTGGGGCAATGGTGGGGACATACACTGGGAAAGTCGGCAACATTCTGACAAGTGAGCTTTGATGTCTGCGGAGTTGCCCTTCCGAGCCAGATGGCACTGTGGAGACACAATCTGTTTCCCATGGCAAACATCTGGAAACAGGGTGGTCTCCCAGCACACCACCCTGGGAGAGTTCTCGTTCCTTCTTTCTGCACATGTTCATTGATCCCAGCACACGTCAATATTGCCAGTAGACTAGGCTTCAGCCCTGCAGCAGCGTGGAAAAGAACACAAAAGGTTTCCAGTTTCGCCCCTGAAGTCAATACAGCCCTGGCACCGACATCTGACAAATGTCTCACCGCATGCACACCCACACAGGACTGGTGTCATTTACAACAAAGGCTAGGATTTTTTTATCAAAGTCCTGGCAAATGTATATTGTTGAAGAACAGAAAAAGAGCAAATGAGTTCTTGGTCCACTCCCACTGTGATAACAAAATACCTTAGAATAGGCAATTTGTAGTCATAGAAACTAATTTCTCCCTCTTCTGGAGTCTGGGAAAACCAAGGTGCTGGCAGAGTGCATGACTGGTAACAAGTCACTCCTCATAGACACTGTTTCTTGGTGACCTCACCAAGAAAAGGACAACGTACCCCTTGTGCTTCGTGGGATACTCGACACACATATGAAGCTTTGAAAGGCAGTTCTCTGGGTTTCTTTTACTCTTGGCATTAATATTATTGCATCGGGGGTTAGATGCCGACATGAAGATTGAAGGAGATTTGAACATCCAGGCCATGACCATTCCAGGTCAAAGCCCCACATGTGGCCTAGAGTGCTTTCAGGAGAGATAGCTACAAAACACAGAAACCCAGCATCAGGGAAGACTCCCTGGGCAGGAAAGCTTCAGCCGTAACCCAAGAGAGGCATCATGACTAGACTGACCCAGCTATCTTCTCTGCTGCCTCCCTACACCCCACACAAGCTGATCTAAAGAGCTCACTTAACCGGTGAATGACACAACTTACATGAATCACTTAAATCCAAGGGCACACCATTTTCTGGATGAAAAGCTTTGGTACTTGTGACGTGGGTGCTTGTTTCTGTGTTGACTGACTTTGACTCAGTATCTCCAAACAGAGCAGGTAACGGTGAATGTTTGGGGTAATAATGGAGCTTCTCTTAGTTAGGGTTCCTGTTGCTATGACAACGCACAATGATCAAAAGCAACTTGAGGAAGGAAAGGATTGATTTCATCTTACAATACTTGGGTCGCTCTCCATCACTGAGGGACGTCAGGGCAAGAACCTGGAGGCAGGAGCAGATGCAGAGGCCAGTGAGGAGGGCTGATTATTGGCTTCCTCCTCCTGGCTTGCTCTTCCACCCAGGCTCACCTGTTCAGGGATGGCTCCACCCACAGTGATCTGGGCCCTCCAACATCAATTATTAATTGAGAAAATATCCAACAGATTTGCCTACAGGGCAATCCTATGGTGCTATGTTCTCGGTTAAGATTCACTCTTCCTGGGGCTGGAGAGATGGCTCAGTGGTTAAGAGCACTGACTGTTCTTCCAGAGGTCCTGAGTTCAATTCCCAGCAACCACATGATAGCTCGCAACCATCTGTGATGGGATCTAATATACTTTTCTGGTGTGTGTCCGAAGACAGCTACAGTGTACTCATATAAAAAAAATAAACCTTTTTAAAAAAGATTCACTCTCCCCATATATGTCTAGGCTTATATCAAATTGACAAAAAATCAACCCACACAGTCCAGGGGTGGTGGCACACACCTTAAGTTCCAGCACTCCAGACACAGAGGCAGGCAGATCTCTGGGAGTCTGAGGCCAGAGCTACATAGTGAGATCCTGTCCCAAAAAAAAAAAAACACTAGTACAGACCTTGACAACAAATGCCCAAGTACACAATTCCTCAGTTTATTTTGAAACATTTTTGAAAATTCAAAGTACTAAGTGTATCTAGGAATATACATATTATATGTATATATAATATTATTTTAATATTATATATTTATATATTGTATATAATTATACATATATAATAGTACCTTATATTTGCACATAAAATATAGCATTTGTTATTAAAACTTAGGAGTAAATAAATCTAGTAATTCATTAGCAATAGCAGTTATACATCAAATTAAACTATACTAACAGTAGTTATCAAATGAACAGACCAATGGCATATAATTTATTCATTCATTAAAACAAATGTTGAAGGCCCACGTTCTAGGCATAGGGTCCTACAGAACGCTCTCTGAGACTCGTGTCTTTCAGGTATTGTGAAGAAGGCTGATACCAAATTGTGCTGAAAGAAACTAGAGAATACAGTAACAGGTCACCAAAAGGTTCCGTGGTTGGACTTGTGTGGCCTATACAAGAGAGACGTCTGAAATAGATGAGGCCTAGTTTAGGCTTCTTCTCAGAAGCCTTTAGATGTGAAAAGGCAGAGACGGTTCCCGATGGGCTATAAGAGTGGAATCCAAATCTAACCATGATTGTTCTTCTCAGAGAAGGGCAAGAGGGAGGAAGGAATGCTAAGCAGAGCTCAGTTACAAACACAAGCCAAGAACAGCAGGAGCCACCAGAAGCTGGAAGTCCAGCCCCTAGGTTTACCGTTCTGAGGCATGTACACGGGACCTGGTTTCAGAGTGCCTGGAAAGAGTGGCTAAGTGGTGGTTTCCTATACACCCCATTTCGACCCTGGCAGGGGGCATACCTCCCCTTAGAAAACTGTTGTATTTCATTATTAAAAGCTGTTAGTCTAGGTAATGGTGGTCATTCCTGTAATTCCAGCACTCCAGAGGTAGATGCAGAAAGATTATGAGTCAGAGACCAGCTTGGGCTACATAGTGAATTTGAGCCAGCCTCAGCTACATATAAAGATCCTGCCAACACACACACACACACACACACACACAAACCTAAGACCCTTGAGTTTCCATCTCTCATGTCTTTTCCTTAGAGGACAGACTTGTGAGCTATGAATTTTGTAGATTTTTTTTTTCCTGGCCACAGAGAGGTGTTCCCCTTGGCCATTCCATCCCTCCAACAGAGGTTACAACTTTGTGATTCCTCTAGGTAAGTACTTTTTAAATGTTGTACATCACACACACACACACACACACACCACTCACTTTTGATAGCCTACATAGAAACTTAGAATTTAGGGCCACACCCAGATTTTACAGTAAGACTATGTGGACAGGATCCATGAGTGTGCAGTTTGAGAAATTTTAGAGCGTCTGTGTGTGCGTGTGCATGTGCGTGTGTGCGCGTGCATGTGCACTTTTGAAAGCCGTTGCATTCGTGCATCTGTGACATCCTTTATGCCTCTAAAGTGTTTGACCTACATTACACGCTTGGATCTCTCCCTCCCTGGTGAGTGAGGCTCAGATTATCTGTCTAGGAAATCAAGAAGACTCTTATCTGCTGCTAGATATTTGTCTGTCTTTGAAATCCTGAGATCAGAGGGTCTAGATAAACCCAGCGCTACTGTTTCTCAGCTCTCCAGATCCGTTTGCTTTCAGTACTGTGTTGGAATGTATGAAGGTAGAACGGGCCGGGAGTACTTACTATAGCTAACAACTGCTCACACAGGGACAGGTTAAAGTGCTAAATTCTAAGAGAGACAGAGAAAATCTGCAACCACCTTCAGGCCTAAAAGGGCCCAGCATTGCTTAAGCTTCTCAGATCTCGAAAGGTCTCATAGCAATCTCTGAAGCCAGTTGCTCACAATGTACTGCCCCGACTACTCAGGGACCTCCAGCGCCAGCAAGCCAGCCAGCACTCCGCCATGACACGATTGAGCATCCTACGTCACTTAACACGCGCCGGCACCTCTGAGAGCTGAGCTTTAATTGTTTCCTTTTTGAAACGACTCGGAGATGTTAAATAACTAGCTGAGGACCACGTGACTGGTGAGTGGCGTGGCTGGACTGCTCGTCTGTAGTTTCCCGTTCTGGCTTTCCAAGCCGTCCTCTGGCCCTTGACACTAAATAGCTCTTGATGCCTGGCACTGCCCTAGGCTCTATCCAGATCATGGGCTGAGAGATCAACTGCTTCTGCCTTGCTTGCTAGGTCCAGGGGAAGCTGCTCTGCAACTCTCAGGGAATATAAACCATCCTGCTACCCAGGAGTGGTATGTTCCTGAACTTGGGCAGATGTCACTAGGACAGATGATCTGGAACCATCTGCCTTGGAGAACTTCTGCCCATCCCTATGATTTGATGAAATACTCTCTGAGCTGAGCTGGAAGAGCCCTCTCTTTCCTCCATCTGTCCCTTGACTACTACACCAGCTGTTGTCTAAGCAGGATGGACCTGTTAAGGTCTGGATGTGATATGTTCTTCAAAGGTGTATACGTGAGGGACATGGTCACAGCCTAGGGCACTATTAGAAGGTTGTAGAACTCTCAGGAGTGGGTCCTAGTGGAAGGTCATTCAAGCCCCGCCCTTCCAGGGGATACTGAAATAGGACTATTTTCTGGTTCTTTTTTTTTCCCCTTTCCTAGTCACCATGAAGAGAAGAGGTTTGGTCCCTCCTGTGCTCCCCATCATGTGCTCCCCACCATGTGCTCCCCATCATGTGATCCCATCATGTAATCCCCACCATGTGCTCCCCACCATGTGCTCCCCACCATATGTTCCCCATCATATGCCCCCCACCATGTGCTCCCCATCATGTGATCCCATCATGTGCTCCCCACCATGTGCTCCCCACCACGTGCTCCCCACCATGTGATCCCCCATCATGTGATCCCATCATGTAATCCCCACCATGAGCTCCCCATTATGTGCTCCCTACCATGTCCTCCCCATCATGTGCTCCCCATCATGTAATCTTCACCATGTGCTCCCCATCATGTGCTCCACATCATGTGCTCCACATCATGTGCTCCACATCATGTGCTCCCTATCCTATGCTCCCCACCATGTGCTCCACATCATGTGCTCCCTATCCTATGCTCCTCACCATGTGCTCCCCATCATGTGCTCCCATCATGTGCTCCCCATCATGTGCTCCCATCATGTGTTCCCCATCATGTGCTCCCCATCATATGCTACCCACCATGTGCTCCCCATCATGTGCTCCCTAACATGATGTCATGTCTCACTACAGGCCACAAAGCAATGTAGCCAACTGACCACAGGCTGAAGCCTCAGAGACCATGAGCTAAAATAAATCTTTCCTCACTATAAGTTGACTGTCTTATTTTGTCACAGCAATGCAAAGTTATCCAATCAGACTTGGTAAAGGTTCTAAGAATTGACATCTGAACACAGACTTGGTGCAGACAGTAGTGGGGACAGTATAATCACAGCCATCCTAACATAGTCTTGTCTTGCTAATCTTTTGTGTTGACTCATCTCTTAGTTCAAGGCCTCACCAACACATAGCATTTAAAACAGTTAAAATTGTTCATGATGAATAGCAATACTCTTTATCGAAGAATCACAAAATTCTGGGTACTGTGCTTAGAAATAAATGGGATTCTTCTTGCTACCACCCCATAGGAACCCTGCATTGAGTAATCACAGTGTTAACTATTCTTTTTCACAGATGAACAATCGAGTCTTAAGTAAACTGCCTTAGGACAATTATGTGGAATGGAGTTCCCACCCCTTTTGTTTCCTTTAATATTCAATCCACTCCTCTCTGGGAGCTTCTGGTCTCTATATCCTTCCTCTTACCCTGACCCAAGACTAAATCTTGCCATTCTCAAATACCCTGGTCATCTCCCTCAACTCTGAGATCTTAATCTCATTGGGCAATGACTAGTATTCAAGATGGTGACACAGAGTCCAAGAAAAGTTGAACTGTGTTAAACAAAAGTTAAACCAAGTTAAAACTATGTTTTAAATATCAGAAGATATTGAAATAAAACCTAAGAGGCTGGAGAAAACTGAGTCTTTTCATATATTTATAAAAGAGCTTAACTCGCGTCATAGTTAATATGACATCATAGATACAAGTCCAGTTGTCCCCTGATGCTTACTGAAGTTGTGTATATTAAGTAGGTGACAAAGATGACAACTCAAAGTCAATTCCTTTACTTTCCCTTCATCCTAAACAGACCTCCACTCTCCATCAACAAAGTTAGACTCGAGATCCAAGCATCTCAAAGAAGTGCTTCAGGGATTGTCTATCCCAGTGTTTCCAAATTATAGACAAGGGAAGAGAGCTTTGACTTTCGAAATTTATCATTATAAAATTATTATTAGACACTAGCAAGTATTTCCACATCCATCAAAGCCTCCACCAGCAAACATCATCCCTGTGGCCCCAAGATACTGTTTCAAAGACATTAGAAATAATATTAGTAAACTCTTTTCTACGATGATTTCCCATAAGAGGACAGAGATGATTTGGTCAAAACCTTCCTGATCTTTGTGCTCTAAAAATGAGTTCCACTAATGTATATGGCAGGATTTTCACTGTCCTGCCAGTGGTTTAAATAATGACACAGAGACTTCTAATATAGTTTAAAGCATAGGCCTTTTGCCAAGGCAGTCTCCCAGCTACCACTGACTATTCTAAACAACCTGCCATGAGGCTAGCTCTATACCTCTCTGTTCCACTCTGGTCTGTGTCTGTCCCTTTTGGTGTCTGCTTCAGAATCTCCCACTTCCGTTTCCACTTGCCTCACCCAGCATCTCTCTCCCAGCCTGGGGAAGTTCCACCCTCGTACTTCCTGCCCCTAGCTATTGGCCATGCTCCTTATTACAACCAATCAGCAGCAAGACAACACCCGATACATCTCTTAGGTTGCCTTTAGGCAGGTGAGGAAGAGTAAACATTTACAATGTAGAAAACCAGGAGATGGGTCATAGAACTGACAGTACCAGAATCCTGCCAGCATTAGCTCTCTACTGGTACAGAATTAACAATAAAAAATACAGAGACATACCTGTTGTAGAAATTTTTAATCCTGATCCGGGGTTTCTGCCCCACCTTAGACCAATTAGTTCCCGGACAAAAGACACACACACAACCTTTATATTTAAATATATTTAAATATATAATATAAGGTTTTTATTAATATTAAATTAATATTAATATTTTATTAATTATTAAATATAAGGTTTATATTTAATAAACCTTAATCAGCACTAGAGCTGGACAGATATTTACTCTCTATGGTATTAGAATCTACATTTCTATCAATAATCCAAAGTTGCTACTTACTATGTCTTATCTGGACTGCTCTTAACTCCAATTGGCCAGCCCTCAGGACCACGTTTTTATGGCTGACCTAACCCATGGTGGCTTATCCTCCACTAACATTCTCCTCCTCCTCGAAACCCTACCTGTGTCTCTTCTGCCAAGTTATTGGCTGTCAGCATTTTTATTTACCAATCAGAAATAACTTGGGGGCAAGGTCACTTAGCATCACTTGGGTCTCTCTCACTCAGCATTATAATACAGAGGAAGACCAAACCTCAGCACACACACCTTAATACAGTCTGAGGAAGGTCTTTCCGCCAAATGTAGCTTGGAAACCTTTCTGTTTTGCAAGTAGTGGGCAAGGAAGGAGGTAAGGGAAGTAAAGAGGGAACCTGCCGTGGGTCTTTATATCATTAGGGTAACAAGCTAGCCATAGGAAGCAGCCTTGAGTTCGAGTAGCTACTGATCTCTGGCAGGGTTAGAGACCTCGCTCCTCAGGGGACTTTGAGTATAGTGTCCAGGAAACATAAGCTGTCTCCTAGTGTCTCTTTCCTTCTGTGTGACTCCAGAATTGTGAGCAATGAGATGAGTCCCTAGCCTGTGCTTTGGAGGGGTCTAAGTGGGGCATAATGTCCTCTGTACCCCTGTCAACAGAGTGTTCTGATTGGACCCTGGCACTTCCTGGCAAGCTGGGTTTCTTGCAACTTCAAAGAAGTGTTAACAGTGTTAACTGTGAGCCCAGAACAATCAGGAAGACACTCTGATTCCTTGAAGCTGGGATAACACAAAGCAGGATTGAAAGCCTCCTCCTGTCCCTGAGGTAAACAGAAGCCTCCAAGAGTGGGCTTCTATAGACAGTAATGTAGTAGAGTTCACAGAAAAATTATTAACATCTGAGGTTATAGAAGCTCCTCTCCTGTTGTTTTGAGAGAGGTATCACTACACTCTGAGGGGGAAAATTCTAATATTGTAAAAGCTAATGGAATACCATCCATAGTATTCTGGAATAAAGGAAAATAACATACTTTCTATTTCTAGAGGGCTTCTAATTCAAGGATCTCAAACCCAGAGAACTTGGGTGACATTGTCTTACTGTTTTTATCATATTCCTTTTATTAAAATGTCCTGTAATGTATTCAAACCTACTTCTCATTCAGAAAGGCTCCAGAGTGCCTGGGGGGAGTAGCCTCCTAATGTAAAGTTCCCCTCCCCAACAAGAGACAAGACAGAACCACTCAGTCCCCTGGTTCTGCTCCTCCCTCCCCCTCCCCCACACCCCACTCCCCGCTGGAATCAGACGGTCCTCATTTAAGAAAGTCTGCCCAAGGCCTTCCCATTGGGTGTGGCCAGACTTCTTTTCTGTTATCTCTTTGTCTTTTCAGTCTCTAAAATGAGTTTATTAATAAGCCACCTAGTACTCTGGACTTTCTGGTTGGGCTCTCGAACCTCTCTCCCACAGGCCTATGGTTTGGAGGCATGGTCCTTGGGGGTGGTTTTGTTGGGAGGGAGATGGTAAAACTTTCAGGAGGTAGTGCCTAGTGGGGAATGCCTTTCAGGGGGCTGTGGGACCCTGGTCTCTTCCCTTTCGATTCTTGGCCATAAGTAAATGTTTTGGCTGTACCACAGGCTCTCTCCGTGATGTGCTCCTTATTACAGGCCCAAGGTAAAGGACCATAGACCTTCAAAACTGTGATCCACGGGGCTGGAGAGATGGCTCAGCAGTCCAGAAGGCAGGGTTCAAGTTCCCAACACTCATGGCTCACAATTGTAAACTGATGACATGACTGATTGTAACACAATTGTAACTGATGACTGATGACAGGACCGCTCCATGGTATGGTTATATAGAATGTTTTTTTTGTTTGTTTGTTTTTGTTTTTATTGTGGATGTGAGAGAGAGTACAGCCAGAGGCATCTGGAAGAGCCTAAAGCAGACTGAATACGGCCAGCAGACTGGACCTGGCCATGAGAGAAGCAGGAACATAACAAAGCAGAAAGAAAGAAAGAAAGAAAGAAAGAAAGAAAGAAAGAAAGAAAGA
>NW_021620984.1:6814744-6842159 GCF_004785775.1 Grammomys surdaster
AGAAAGAAAGAAAGAAAGAAAGAAAGAAAGAAAGAAAGAAAGAAAGAAAGAAAGAAAGAAAGAAGAGAGAGAGCAGAAATAGGAAAATCAGGAAAACAGAGAGAATAGGACACAGAGAACATGGCCAAATTAGCAGGGTTATAAGGAGAGTGAGTAGATGGGGGAGGGGGTGAGAAGAGCTAGCATGGAGTTTAAAATGTGTAATAGGTATTTGTCTCACTGAGGGACCTTGGAGGCCAGCATGCATTTGGTATGCTAATAGGCACCACAGAGAGCCTTTCCTCCCTTCTACCTTTTAGAATTTGGGGGAATGGAATGCCCTTTGAAGCCTGGAGGTGGTGACGCATGCCATTAATCCCAGCACTTGGGAGGCAGAGGCAGGTGGATTTCTGAGTTCGAGGCCAGCCTGGTTTACAGAGTGAGTTCCAGGACAGCCAGGACTACACAGAGAAACCCTGACTCGAAAAACCACAAAAAAAAAAAAAAGGAATTCCCTTTGAACCTGGCTCCAAGGGATCTGACGCCGTTTTCCAGCCTCCAAGGTGTGCCAGGCACACATGTGGTAAACATATACACATACAGGCACTCCCACATACAAAAGAAATACATCTTAAACAAACAAGCACTGTAGACCAAAACAAACTCTTTCTCTTTTTAAGCTGAGTATCTCTAATATTCTATTACAGTGACAGGGAGATGATTAACCCTGGAAACCAAGATTCTTTGTGTCTGAGTTGGGGACTTGAAGTGGTTAGCCCCCAGCCTCTTTCTTCTCTCCTCCAAACCAAAGCTAAAAGGAAGAAAGCCAGCCCAGAAGTCTTGTTAATTGCTGCTCAATGCCTGTTGCATGCCGGTTTCCTATTCTTTCTCATTTCCTAAAAAAAAAAACGAGGACTGACTTCATCTCAGTCATGCCCAAGACGACTCCATACAAACAATTCTGCCACTCCGCATCTGCTCTTTCAGATGTTACAACTAGATAAATATAACTGAACTACTTTTTTTTAGTGGATACATTGTATCGTCTTACTGACCCAATAAAATGAGCATTTAAGCTGACTCTCAGGACAATCCAGGGTAATACTAAGTTGCAAATTATTTGACCCTGAGCCACCCAGATCATGATAGCCCTTCTTACTCTGAGCAGTGGGACTCCCACAGCAAGGGACTCCCACAGCACCTCCTCTGAGTCCCAGCTGGAGCTGCCAACTACAATGTCTGACCCCACTCTCTCTCTAGATGAAAAGTACCATCAGATCTCTTCCTCCCAATCTTCACACCTGCCCGCCCCGCCTCCACTCCCAGAAGGACAGCATAATATTTGTTTCCTAATTCTAGCTCCAGATAGCAGGGGCAACCTGAAAATTCTTCTTTTATTCCTTAGTTTGGGGGCGGGGGGAGTGTGGGGGTAAACATGAATAGAAATGCCCCACTCCTTCTTTCTTATCAAAGTCCCATGGACTCCATTTCAACATACGGAGTCCCCCTGAACTCAGTGCAATAAGCTCTGGAATTCATTTCCATGGGACTTGGCACTGTAAAAAAAAAATAATTGGAACATGCTGCGCTCTTAACACTCCTTTCAGAAAATGGGGAAAGTGTGCCTTCGCAAGTAGGTGGGGGCGAGAACCACCTGGGCGCTGACTGGTTTCACCCTGTGTTTTTCCGTGTTGTCTTGTCAATAGGAGCTATTATCAAGTCCCCAATGAGCTTGGCAGTGCTCCCCTCAATGAGGTGTTTAAAACTGCCTTCCTGGTGAGAAGGGAAACATTGCTTTTGTTCCCAGCTTTAAAATGAACTGCGTAGTATTACCACCATCAATGAGGTGTTTAACATCAAAATGGCCTTCCCTGGTGAGAAGGAAAATACTCACTTTGTTTCTGTCCTTAAAATTAATTGAGGTTTTTAAAAACTCATCCTTACTCAACCAACAGTTGCAATAGAAGGCAAGAGGAGAAGTAAATGACATTTTAAAATGTTGTCTTCGGTCTCTCATCAACAGCTCTCGGCAAGTCTCCCTATTCAGACCACTTTCTGGATACTTTTCAGCCCCTTTGCTTTCTTCCTCTCCTGTTGTGTAGCTCTGGCTTCATGCATTGGGCCTTGGCAGGGAGTTTTTAAGAAATATTTGCTTGAGTGGGGTAAAGACTCCGCTGACACAGAGACTCATTATTGGCCTGCCCATTAACCACCAGCCTTTTCTGCTCATTCTATGAAGAAAAGAAATTGCTCATTCAAAATTAAAACTGAGCCGGATGCAGTGATGCATGCCTTTAATTCCAGCACCCAGAAGGCAGAGGCAGGAGGATCTCTGTAAGCCTGAGACCAGTCTGGTTTATATAGTGAGCTCCAGGATAGCCAGGGTTACACAGAGAAACCGTGTCAAAATGAAAACAAAACCAAAACAAATTAAGCTACCCTCCAGTATTAATGTCTGAAGGAGTTTTGACAGTGTCAGAAGAGGGCCACTTCTCTCTTCCTGGGGGATTCCAGAGGCTGCTCCATCTTTCTTAATTGACTGCAGAGTCTTTGAGAGCAGATGCTTCACAACGCATCAGAGAGTACAATGAGGATGAAGGCCAAAGTCCACAAGGAAAGTACTAACTGTAGGCTTTGAAGAACAAATAGCAGGCTGCTCGTATCCAGAAAAGAAATTCTCTAAAGAAACAGAGACCTGGAAGGGAACCAAGAGACCTTGACATCTGATATGTCTCCCTAAGGAAGGTTCTGTGCCCTGCCTTCTGCCCCCAAGCTGAGCTTTAGCTTTGGGGGGGGGGAGGAGGGGGAATAAGATGTAGGAAAGTGAAAACTGAATAGGTTGGGGATCCTTGAGCAAAGTGACCCATGCCCCACTGCTAATAGCACCCAGGGAAACCATGGAGCACATTCTCACATTGCACGGACTGAGATCTGGATACAAAATGTCCCTCCTACAAGTTCCTGTGCATGAAGCTTGGTCTCCAATACAAATACTCATGGGTGTGGCTTTGGGCAACAGATTGGATCGTGGGCACGCTGACCTCATTACGGGTTACTGTGTTGATGGGTTCATAACTGAATGGAGTGCTGGAAGGCAGTGGGAACCATGAAAGGAGGAGCCTGAGTGGAGGAAGCCTGCCATTGAAGGAGTGCCTTTGAAATTGTCCCACAAACCTTCATGTTGTAGTAATTCTTTAAATCTGCGGCATTCAATCTGGTTTTTCTTAGTCAGCTGCCATGTTCCCAACTAGCCTAGGCCTGTGGCCAGGAGCAATATGCCGCTGCTGCTCAGCTCGGGCCATCTGCTAAGGTGACCAGAGACACAGGCCCTGCCACCCACGGGACACCAGTGTGGGAGATGGCTCTGCCAATCTTCCACGCTGTCTCTATAAGGCTGGGCAGTGCCCAGATCATCCTGCCATCCACTAACGCTTAAATATTAATCAAAGGCTTTATATGTTTGGTAATGCTCAATAACAATATGCCCATACAATCAAAGGTGTTTCCCAATTAGCTAACCTAAATATAAGTTGTTACCCAGGACTGCTCTCCGTACCTGCTTGGCTCTTCATCCTCCTACATCTCTGCTTCTCCCTCTCTTGCCTCAATCCTCCTCTCCCTTCTCCTCTTTCTCTCCTTACTCCTCCTCTTCTTACTCCTCCCACCTTAGCTTCTCCCAACTTGCGGGAAAAATATCCTGCTACACCTTCATGTTTTCCCAACTACTCAGAGAATATCAGTCTTCTCCATTTTGCTCTTGGCAATGTTCTGGTCTACAGAGCAAAGTGGACCGTGGACCGAGACTTCTGAGACCACAATGCACGTCAGTTACCTGTCAAGTTGTTGCGCTTTGTTCAGGTATTTTTGTCACAATGACAGAAAAAAAAAAAAGACTAAACAAGACATATACTAGAACCCACTGCATGGTGTGCCTGGGCAAATGGGCCAGAAACAGACTCATGCGGCACCCCAACAGGTCCAGTGAGCCTCAGAATGATCACTTCTTCTTGAGAGAGAGAGGGAGATTGCAGGTTCTCCCTCTCCCTCTCCCTCTCCAATGTCTACAGTGTCTTTTTAGTGAGAAAGTCAGAAACATAAATGGACATGTTTGTCTCTTTTCAAAATACTAGAAATTATTGAAGAACAATAAATTCACAAGGTAAAGTGGTTTCAAGGGCAGCAACTTGCAAGATGATCCTACCTACCTTGGTTATCTGGATGAGATAGATGTGGTTTCTTTTACTGTGACCTCAATTACTAATACGAACTCTCATCCCACACAGGATGCAGTAAATATATCAGACAATATATCTGTCCCTTTATATACACGCATGTGTCGATTTGAATGAGAATGGCCCCCACAGGCTCGTATGTTTGGATGCTTGGTCCCTACTTGGTGGAACTGTTTGGGAAGGATTAAGAGGATTAAGGGGTGTGCTCTTGATAGAGGAGATGTGTCACTGAGTAGTGAGCTTTAAGATTTCAAAAGTTTATTCCATTCCATTTTTTTCTCTGCCTTGTGCTTGGGACTCAGACAGAAGCTCTCAGTGACTGCTGTAGCACCATGCCTGCCTGCCTGCTGCCATGCTCCCACGATGACCAGGGACTCACCCTTTGAAACTGTTGGCTCCCACTAACACATTCTTTAATGAGTTGCTTTGGTCATAGTATATATGTGGGTTATGGGATGGATACAAACTAAAGAGGCTACTAGAAGGTTCTAAAGGTCTCAGAAGCAGGCTCATAGAATCCTAAGTAGAGTCTTCTATGTTGATAGGATAATGAATGAGCCCAAACCAGTTGCAGGAGCTAGCTGCCGCTGCAGAGCAGTGGTTCTCACCCTTCCTAATGCTGTGACTCTTTAACGTTCCTCATGTGGCGGTGACTCCTCAGCGACAAAATTGTTTCCATTGCTGCTTCATAACTGTAATTCTGCTACTGTATGTTATGAATAGTATTGTAAATACCTGTGTTTTCCAATGGCCTTAAGCAATCCCTGTGAAAGACTCGTTCCACCCCACAAAGGGGTCACAACCCGCAGGTTGAAAACTGTGGGCTGGTGAGATGGCTCAGCGGTTACGAGCATTGACTGCTCTTCCGGAGGTCATGAGTTCAAATCCCAGCAACCACATGGTGGCTCACAACCATCCATAATGGATCTGATGCCCTCTTCTGGTGTCTGAGGACAGCTACAGTGAGTGTACTCACGTATATAAAATAAATAAATCTTAAAATAACATCTACAGCAAGATGGAGAACGCTTTTCTACGGGATCAAGATGCTACACGATGACATTCTTTGTGGCATGAAATAAAAAAAATGCACCCACGCTATCACCGGCGTGGCACAGGCTTGTTCTCATCTGGTTGAGACTCTCTGACCCGGAGCTGGGAAATCTCTCCACCCAGCTTGCTAGGAGCCCACTGGCTGATCGCTACCACGCCAGCCCCGACGCTTCAAATTCCCACAGCCTTTTTAGGGTATGCTTCTTGCAAACCCATGGTTGCCGGAATCCAGTTGTGTCGCCGAGTGAAGAAAAACACCACATAAACTTAGTTCAGAATCAACAGGCAACTCCATCGCTGGGTGCAACAACTAGAATCCTAATTTATAAGCCATTCTAAGTTAAATCCTACAGTAACAGATGCAAACAGACCCACCACCTGAAATGGGGTCTCCACTACCTACGTATTAACCTCCATGTTCCCCTCCTTCAGCCCCTCTCCTCTTCCACCGTCCCTCGGTCTGACCCAGAAGTCCCGCCTACTCACCCAGTGATTGGTTTCTTTATTCATTAGAAGGTCACGTGAAGTCCAGATTAGTGAGTCTGTCTTCCTCCCAGGCAGCTGGGCTATCTACCACAATTCTTAGCTTTTGAGTTGTTGGAAGCTAGTGGTCTGCTGAGTTAATAGATTCTGAGTATATTACTTATAAGATGTTAGTTAAGATGCAGGGATGGGCAAGTAATGGCTGTTCTGGAACTGGGCTAGAACTAGCCCAGGATAACGTAATTACCCTCTGGACTTGCAACATTCCAACCTCCCGCAGTTGGGCAGTGTTAACTGGTCAATCATTCTCTGCAGTTTCCTCCCGGAAGCTTTCACTCACACAGATAACTCCCAAACGTCCAGTGTTAAGTGCCTTTTCTGTTGTGTCCTTAGTCCCTAGTTTCCAATCTTGATTCAGTTCCTAGTTGTTTCTTTTTTTTTTTTTTTTTTTTTTTTTTCGAGACAGGGTTTCTCTGTGTAGCCTTGGCTGTCCTGGAATTCACTCTGTAGACCAGGCTGGCCTCGAACTCTCGAACTCAGAAGTCCGCCTGCCTCTGCCTCCCAGGTGCTGGGATTAAAGGCGTGCGCCACCACCGCCCGGCTCCTAGTTGTTTCAAAATCACCGTCTGGTGACTAGCCAAATTTCACCAAAGAGTGATAAAAGACTAGACGGTAGAAGACAAGAAACCAGGAGCATTGGCCAGCTCTCTATTCCCGTTCTGCTATTAACTAACCATGTGAGCACTCTAAAGTCTGCTCTCTCCATGTTCACAATGAATGTCTCCAGGGGCCCACTTCGGTCTGACTTTCTGAAGAATCAGGATCAGGTTTATTATCTTATCCATGCTGAACTGCATGCCTCCAAATACTAGCCCTTCTCTGGTCTCTGCGTGCTCTTTCTAGGTTTAAATCTTACACATTCTAGGATAAAGTATAGAATTTCTCAAGGGAGAAAAGGTACAGTAATAGCTCATCGTATTGCTATTGCAAGGAAGGTGGAGATCAATGAGATGATATTGCATAACACCATATAAAGAAATATAAGAATTTCTACTTTTTTAAAAAAATGAAGTGCCCACTTTAGTTTAAAGGTGGATAAAAGGAAGTCCTCTTGGTCACAGCACCTCCCAGAGCTCTATCCTGTGTCTCTTGGAAAAGTCTATGGCCATTCTTTAGAACCTTTGCTGGTAGCTAAGCATAGCTATGTTTGCCTGAAATCCCAGTGCTTGGGTAGGTGAAACAGAAGGACTATCTAGCTCAAATCTAGGCTACAGGGTGAGAGGCACCCCTTCCACCCAATAAATAATGAAAAAAGAAAGAAAATAAAGAAAACCTATTCCAGTAATCATGGCGTGGTAGTCCCTGTCTCCTCTAGTGTAAACTATTGAATTTATTGAGTGTGTTATTTTTCTTCCATGATACTGGCCTTTCTCATATTTTATTATTCTTAGGGTAGAAACATGACTCAGACTTTTATAATTAGAGCATTTCATACCAGTAGCCAGAGCATTTATTTAAGGCACAGAGACACGAGCCAACGAATTCAACAAATTCCCAACCAAGTCTCAGCAGATCGTCAGAAACTGTCATGAAATGCAAACTCCCTTCCTCCTGAGATTGCTAAGCCCTGAAGAGTGGATACAGTGATTTAAGAGAACCATTTGCCACTCCCTTGAAAAACTTGATTGATATCCTAGCTGACTCAAAGAAAGCAAGGTCAACAGACTCAGAAAAAATAAATAAATAAAAATAAAAACAGGCTTCTGATTATACTGAATCCTGGCTCCCACAGTCTGCCTTCTTAACTATGATGGCCGATCAATCTCTTTTTATTTAAACACAAGCCATTTTAAAATCACACACACACACATTTGAGAGGAGGGGAGGGGATGGAGGAAAAAAATTGAGGCCAATCTTATATGTGTATACAACTTATGTGTTAGCTTGAAAGATAAAAATACATGCATATAACCGAAGTCAATTGTTAGTATTCTGTCTAAACTCCACCTCCACAGTTACCTGGCAATAGCCAGGTAGGCCTGCCCACTATAAAAGGGGCTGCTTGCCCCCCTCCTCTCTCTCTTGCTCTCTTGTCTCTAGCTTCCCTCTGTCCCCTTGTCCCTCCCTCTTCCCTTCCCCCTCTCTTCACTTGGTCTCTCTCTCTCTCTCTCTCTCTCTCTCTCTCTGCCTCTGTTATCTATTCATCTATTCTATGCTATACGAGTGTGTGGCTGGTCCCTCAGGGGGGAGAGATGCCTCGGCATGGGCCCGCTGAGACATCCCCTCCCCCCATACCTCTCCACACACCCACAGAACATATTCTTTATCTTTTTATAAACACAACATCAATTGCTATACCACCAGAAAAGAAGGTAACGTGACACAGGTTTGTGCTGATTTTAGAAAGTAACCCAGATGAAGTGTCACTTCATAGTCTTACTTAGCCCTCAGAGCTGCTACAGTGGATTAACCCTGGTTACTGTTAAATCCTGTTTATTTATTTTCGGTTTTCAGAGACAGGGTTTCTCTGTGTAGCTCTGGTTGTCCTGAACTCCATCTGTAGCCCAGGCTGACCTCGAACTCAGAAATCAGCCTGCCTCTGCCTCCAGAGTAGTTAGATTAAAGATGTCTGCCCAGCTTTCGACTTTTGAACCTTAACACCAAAGCAAAGGTCTTAGGATAAACCATGTAGGTGAGCACAGAGTTCTTCACACTGCCAATTTACCTCCAGGGGTTAGATACTTATTATAAAGGCCTATTTTTAGACTATCCATATATCTACAGTGCCATTTCTCCTTTAGAAGTTCTTTACGTGATATAAGCCAAGCATTATTTGTCTAAAATTGAGAGATTGAGAAATTAAAGATGAAGCATATTTAAATTTATGAACAACTTCTTTTGTGTTTCTTTGGTTTTTTTTTTTTCTCTTTTCTTTTTTAAGTAGAATCTCTAAATAGCTCTTGCTGTCCAGAACCTGCCTGCCTCTGTCTCCCAAGTGCTGGGATAAAAGGCATGCACCTCCACACCAAGCTCAGATAACTTCTTTTAACTGATAAAAAATTAGGAGAAAAAGGCGGTATTGTTAAATATTGTGAATTCATCATCTTGTGCCTCCAAAAATAAAACAATGCTTTAATTAATATATTTTATTCTTATGTGCATGGGTGCATTCCCTTCCTGTGTAGCACATGTGTGCTTGGAGCTCTCAGAGGATGGAGGACGGAGGAGAGAGAGCAGATCCCCTCAGACTGGATGTATAGCTGTGAGCCACCATATGGGTGCTGGGAATCACACTCAGGTCCTGTGGAATTCTGAGCAGCAAGTGCTCTTCACCACTGAGCCATCCTTCCAGCCCCAAGAGTTAAATAATATTCAAAGCTGAAAAAGAAAGAAGTAGGCCGGGTGGTGGTGGCGCACGCCTTTAATCCCAGCACTTGGGAGGCAGGGGCAGGTGGATTTTTGAGTTCGAGGCCAACCTGGTCTACCGAGTGAGTTCCAGGACAGCCAGGGTTACACAGAGAAACCCTGTCTCAAAAAACAAAACAAACAAACAAAAAAAAAAGAAAGAAGTATAAATAAGAATGACAGAAACTGACATTAACTCTGGTCTGATGAAGTGGGCCCAGAGGTGAAGGAGATTTCTATTGGCGTATTTATTTTTCTGGGGGGTTAGTATGCTCTCTTTTAATCCTTAGTATGTATAGTTCTACCCTACTTCTTATTTGAATATTCTCAAGTATATGACGCAGAAATGCTATAATTTATTTAAAAGTCTTCTTTTTCCTCCTACTCCTCATGGTCTTTCTCGAGATCTGGCCCCCTGGATTCTAAGGGCCACCACCCTATCCTTTCTGTCCAGTTATAAACTCCAGCCATTTATTGACTAATGAGGAATTAAATTGAGGAGCAAGGTTTATAAAACAAAGGCTGGCTTATGTGAAAATTCACTCGTCTCGACAGCAAACAGGTTCTGAGGTTCAGAATTTAGCACTTGTTAGCTGGGTGGTGGTGGTGCACGCCTTTAATCCCAGCACTTGGGAGGCAGAGGCAGGCGAATTTCTGAGTTTGAGGCCAGCCTGGTCTACAAAGTGAGCTCCAGGACAGCCAGGGCTACACAGAAAAACCCTGTCTCGAAAAACCAAACCAACAGAATTTAGCACTTGTATACACAACACCAAACCAATCCCTAACAGATTTACACTTTCCTTTTATGCTTTTTTATTTTTCTTAAACATCCATTTTTTCCATGCATGTGTGCTTTACAGTTTATTAAACAGTGGCCACAGCTTAAGCTGTGTGTATCTGAACAACTTCCTTTTCTGCTTTCAGAATATCTGATTCAAGCAGTCTCACCTCCAGCAGACATCCTCCAGCCTCCACCCCATCTCGACTCCTCACCTCCAGATTTATAAACCCTTTTCCTACAGTGAGATCTGGAGTCTGTCGAAGGCTCATGTGCCATGAAGGCTTGGGTTCCCACTGATGGGATTTTTGGGAGGTGGTAGAATCTCTTGGGGGTAAAGCCAAGCTAAAGGAAGGTAGGTCGTCAGAGAGGGCGTGTCCTTGAAGAAGGTAGGGAGACCCCAGGCTCTTCCTTTCTTCGTTTCTCATCACCCATGAAGCAGGTAGACTTTCTCCGTCTTGTACTCTCTGCCCAATACTCTGTGCTATTTCCAGCAGAGTGTCAGAGCCAAGAAAACAGTGGCTGAAACCGGCAACCTTTCCTCCACTGAACTTGATTTCCTCATTCGCTGTCACAGTGGCAGAAAGCGAGCTGAAACACTTTTTTCTTTTTCTTTTTTTTTTTTTGGTTTTTCGAGACAGGGTTTCTCTGTATAGTCCTGGCTGTCCTGGAACTCACTCTGTAGACCAGGCTGGCCTCGAACTCAGAAATCCACCTGCCTCTGCCTTCCAAGTGCTGGGATTAAAGGCGTGCACCACCACCGCCCGGCTCTTTTTCTTTTAAATTATCGAAACTGGACTGGAGATATACTTAATAGTATGCTTGCAGACTCTGAGTTCCAAAAAGGAAAGGGGAGAGGAGGAGAGGGGGAAGAGGAAGGAGGAGGGGGAGGAAGAGGAAAGGAGGAAGAAGGTTGGGGAAGAGAAGGAAGAAAGGGGAGGGGGAGGAGGAGAGGGAGGAGGAAGCAACAGAGTTATGTAAAAACAATCTACCTGCCTCACAGATTGATACCCCCTCTACTTCCGGATAACTTGTTACCTGGTTTTCCTTTAGGATCTTCACAGTTTTCTCTTAGATCTACCAACCAGTATTTGCAAATCACGTTCAAGCCACTCCCACCTTAATTTCAGAAGCTAGCTTGGCTGGTTTGAAACTCTTTGTAGACCAGGCTGACCTTGAACTCAGAGATCTGCCTCTGCCACCTGAGTGCTGAAATCAAAGGCTTACAACACCACACTGGCTACCCAGGAGCTTCAGGATGTTCCTCTGTCTTCTCTCTTTTTCAGCTAAAACTCCATTTCCTTCTTCTGCTGTCTAGCTAATATACTCTAATAAACAATTTCCTGTCTTGTTCTTTTAAGTGTCTGTTACGCCTTCACTCCAACAGAAAGCCTTTCGCTCAGCTCACCAATGGATGCCATCTCTAAATGGTGTGGTTTGAATGAGAATGGCGCCCCAGAGGGAGAGGGGCTCAAAGGATTAGGATTTGTGGCCTTTTCGAAGTAGGTGTGGCCTTGTTGGAGGAAGTGTATCACTGGAGGTGGGCTTTGGGATTGTAAAAGCACCAGCCAGGCCCAGTGTTTCTCTGTTCCTGCTGACCCAGATGTAGAAGTCTTTACCTCCAGCGTCACATCTGCCTTTGTGCTGCTGTGTTTCCTGCCATGCTGATGATGGACTGAACCTCTGAAACTGTAAACGAGTTCCAATCACATGCTTTCCTTATAAGAGTTGCTGTGGTCATGGTGTCTCTTCATAGCAATAAAACACGAAGGAAGACAACCATCAATACCAGTGCTCCTCTAAGTTGACTGCTGCTTCTAACACCAAGTATGTTCTTGCTAGAACACATCTTGTGCATATACATGTAACTGTAATAGTTGGGGAAAAGAGGATATCAGTCTCAGAATGGGGGACAGCATAGAAGGGGTTGAAAAGAGGGGTCTTGGGAGGGGGCTGAGGGGAGGGGGCTGAGGGGAGGGGCTTGAGTGGGGCTGGAGGAAGGGAAGGGAGAAAATGGAGTAAATATATATCTAATTAAAATGTATCTCAGGCATGGCCACATTCACCTTTAATCCCAGCAGATTAAAAGGCAGAGGCAGGATGATCTCTGTGAGTTTGAGTCCACTTCGCTCTACACAGTGAGTTCTGGGATGACAGGGTTATGTAGAGAGACCCTGTCTCAAAAAAATTAAATAAATAAAATATATATTAGATAATCCTGACTTTGGCATTCAGGACTCCTTGCCTTATCACTGGGATCTATATGCCTCATGACATATATTTTTGAGTCAAAAATTCTCCCTCATTGTGAGATGTCTTTCCAACTAAGCCATGACACTGGCTGGAATATCTGTTCTGCAGTCTACATGTGGGTCTTCATATCTCCGTGCCTCCCTTTAGGCTGTTTTGTGGAATGCCATCTACAAAAAACCTGGCTAAATGCTGGAATTGTTAACAGATTCCATCAGAGACAGAATCCAACAGCAGTTACAATGGACACTCTTCCTCTGATAGCAGAAAGCCTAATCTCCTCAAACAAAGAGGAGTGCTTGAACTCAGTCACTAGGGGGAGTGGCCATGAATATTTCTTTGAAGGTTTCCCCCTGTTAGCTGTGATCAGGTTCCTAGTGGAGACAGGCTTGGATATACTAAGCCTGTGTCTGTCCTCTGCTGACAGTGACACTATCTGGCCACCAGTCTATTTAGGACGATCTCTGTTCATGTCAGGACAAGTTGAGGGCTCGTCCTTGATGTCTTGGCTCTTCATGGATCTCAGCATCCAGGTGTATTATTGAGCATTCTCTTTGCTGACTTGGGCTACTAACCCAGCCGTGAATCACCTTGGATTTTGTAGCCTGTATTCACCATTGGGCTGGCACCTCACCATTTAACTAGTTCAATTAGCTATTGGAAAAGTTTCAAGACTCTCTCTAGGCCCTAAGATACTTGCAGGAGAGCACTCGCATGTGCACACACACAGAGTCTCTTGCTTTCTTTATATGGCTATATATGTCTGTGCAATGAGTATATGTTGGGAGAGAAAAGAAAGTACTGTGATATGTCATGGCATAAGGACTCTCTTCTGTGCTCATTTCTCCACACTGTGACGACAGTATGGAGAGAACACATCTTAACAGATATACACTGGCTCATAGTCAAGGGATACAGTCCATCACAGTGGGGAAAACATGGCAGCAGGCAGCTCTATGGAGACACGACTGTACAGCCAGGACTGCTTAACTCCTAGCAAAACAGGAAGCAGGGAGGCCAACTGGATGTCTAGTCTGGCTATAATTCTCACGGTCCAATGCCCAGTGATTCCCCCAGGTCTCACCTCCTTTTAAAGGGTCCACAACCTCTCCAAATAGTGTTACCAGTTGGGGACCAAGTGTTCAGACATAAGGGCTGAAGGGGGAACATTTCACACTTAAATCAAAATACTATCCTGAGTTTTCTTTTCTCTTGAATGTAATTCTCAACTTTGTGGTTCATGGCCAATACCTTGAATCTTTATATTTTTTTTAAAAAAAATTACATCACGGGGGAACTGTAATCAGACTATATTGAATGAAAACCCATTATGTAGTGTGCATGTGTAGTTGTAGGAAGGTACACAGGTACAATGTGGTGCATGTGGAGGTCAAAGATGGAACTGGGAGGACTGAGCCATCCCGCTGGTCTCATTGAACTTTTTAAGAATCTAAAACCAAATACATATACATTTCCTATCAAGAACCCAACTTTTGCAAATCAATAGTCATTTTCAGACTATTTTTGCTTTTGTTATAACTGTGAATCCAACTGAGTAGGCGCATGCCTGTACTCTGAGAAAGATCACCAGTTTCAGGCCATTAAAATGACAGCAAGACTATGTCTTCAAAGAGAAAAAAACTTTGCTGTTGAAAGGTTAGTTGTAGCCAGTCATGATGTCTCACGCAGGCCTTTTATCCCAGCACTAGGGAGGCAGAGGCAGGCTGATCTATAGTTTGATGCTAGCCTGGTCTACAAAGTGAATTCTAGGACAGCCAGGGCTACACAGAGAAACCCTGTCAAGAAAGAGAGAAAGAGAAAAAGAGAAAGAAAGGGGGGGAGGAAGGAAGAAAAGAGGGGAGAGAAAAGGACAAGAAATGTTAGTTCTGTTAGTATTCTGTCTAAACTCCACCTCCACAGTTATCTGGCAACAGCCAGGTAGGCCTGACCACTGTAAAAGGGGCTGCTTGCCCCCTCCTCTCTCTCTTACCCTCCTCTCTCTCTTAATCCTTTGATCTCTTCCCTGTAGCTTCTCTTTGTCCCCTCCCCCCTCCCCCCTCCCCCCTTCCCCCTTCCCTTCCTCCTCTCTCTAACGTGGTCATGGCCAGTCTCTACTCCTCTCTGTCGCCTTTCCCCTCCCCCTCCCTCTGCCTCTACTACCCTCCTGGCTCCCCTCCCCATGCCCTGAATGAACTCTATTCTCTGCTATACGGGTGTGTGGCTGGTCCCTCAGGGGGAAGAGATGCCTCGGCATTGGCCCGCTGAGATACTCCCTTCCATCATTATCCGTCAAGTTCTATTTGATTTTCTGCCACAGCCTTGAAGCTAGTCAGAAGGACACGGGGGAGCATGAGAAAAAGATCTTGTTTTAAAAATTTACCAATATCATCAGACATGGTGGCACATGCCTTTAATCCCAACACTTGGAGAGGCAGAAGCAGGTAGATCTCTGTGAGTTGGAGATCAGCCTGGTCTACAAAGCAAATCCAGGACAGCCAGGGCTCTGTTACACAGATAAACAACAATTTACCAATGTTATCTAGCTATGCAATCATATTTTTTTCTGAACCCCTTGCCAAATGTTTCTATAGTCTTTAGATTTCAGGATTTAACTATAAAAAGAATAGGATAGCAAAAATGAAGCTTCAAAAAAAACTTATTTTTGGCCTGTTGTCATTTCTTTCTTTCTTTCTTTCTTTTTTTTTTTTTTTTTTTTTTTTTTTTTTGTTTTTTCGAGGCAGGGTTTCTCTGTGTAGCTCTGGCTGTCCTGGAACTCACTCTGTAGACCAGGCTGGCCTCGAACTGAGAAATCCACGTGCCTCTGCCTCCCAAGTGCTGGGATTAAAGGCGTGCGCCACCACCACCTGGCTTCTGTTGTCATTTCTGGTATGGCAAGGAAGGCAATATTGTTTTCCTGAAGAAGCTGGGTCTTAGTGCTCCAGCATGTATATAAATTTTTAAATGGCATTTTTGCTTATCCGATGTTATCTAACATTGTAACTGGCCTTGTAGGAAAAGACTTTTTTTTTTAGTTTTTTTTTAATATAATACCTGAGTTGAGTGGGTTTTTTTTTTAATTTATTTATTTATTTTATGTATAGACACTGTAGCTGTCTTCAGACACACCAGAAGAGGGCATCAGATCTCATTACAGATGGTTGTGAGCCATCATGTGGTTGCTGGGAATTGAACTCAGGACTTCTGGAAGAGCAGTCAGTGCTCTTAACCGCTGAGCCATCTCTCCAACCCCCCTTTTTTTAGTTTTTTGAGACACGCTTTCTCTGTGCAGCCCTGGCTGTTCCTGTTCACTCTGTTAACAAGGCTGGCCTCAAACTCACAGATCTGCTGGGATTAAAGGCTTGGAGCAACAAGCTGGGCTGAAATGAAGGTATTTTAAAGAGGCTCTTGCTTCTTACTCTATTATTAGACCCCTGAGAAATGAGACTTTCCCCCCAAAATCTTAGAAGTAAAAGGTTTCAGCTAATGGAGGACTTTGTTTTCCAGAGAAAGATTTCAAGGTCTAACCACCGTTTATCCACCATCCCCCGGGGAGACTCCGGCCGGGACAATAGTGGGCGGGCCGCTGTTTGTTGTCGCCTATCTTAAATGTCCACATCCTTATCCTTTTATTTAACCGTGATTGTCATTTCAGGACTCCAAAGGCTCAATTGGGGTAGGGTGGATGTCAGTGAGTCAGTCAGTCTCTGTTTCTCTGTCTCTCTCTGTCTCTGTCTCTCGGCTGGGGGGAGATTGCAGGGTTCGAGAAATGGTTTGTGTAGTCCTGGAACTAGCTCTGTACACCAGACAAGTCTCAACTCACAGAGATCCCCCTGCTTCTGCTCCAGGGTGTTGGGATTAAAGCCTGCTTTGTCTCTCTTTGCCAGCGTGGCCTCTTTGAAAGTCTTTTTCTGCTTCCCGCTACTAATTTGGCTCTTTTAATTGGCTTATTGACGCTGAATAGTATTGGGGCACAGGCTAATGGCTGTCAAAGTTTAGTAACCAAATGACTTAATTTTTGCGTGATTATTCTGATTTAAGCATTTTCCTAACAGAAACGCAAACATCTATTGAAGGAAAATCAATTACATAATTTATCACTATCTCATATTATTACACTCATGCTTTGATTTCACTAATATTAGACATATACTTGGACTTGGAAATGTTAAAAAAAAATTCATGAGTTGGAGAGTTGGCTCAGCAGTACCGGCAGATCTTCAAGATCTGGGTTCAATTCCCAGCACCCACACAAGACGTTCAAAATCCAGCGTCAACTCCAGGAGATCGATTGCCTTCTTGCCTCCAAGGGCATCAGGCACACACACACACGTAGCTCAGACAAACATGCAAGCAATAGCATCGAACACATAAATTTAAAAAAATGCAAAAGCACAGTTGCTCTTTGGGGGAGAGGCTGGGCGGACGAGATAAGCAGATACATTTCCACTTTGGTCCAACCGGCGTTAACAGCTACAACTAGTTGACACAGGGATGTTTATAGCTTGGGGAGCATAAACGTTAAGGGAGAGGAAGAGGGTATTGTCTGGGTTGAACCAGGAACCTAAGAAACCGCGGAAACCAAGCCAGATCGTGGGGCGCAGGCGCAAAGGCCTGGCTTCAAAAAGCGCGTGAAGCCGGCCAGAGCCAACCGGAGGAGTCGCTTGTGCTTGTCGTTTAAGTTCCACAGATGCTTGGTACTTTTATTGTCCCCATCCCACAAGGCATCCCCAGGTCCCCAAACGCCCGGAGGCCTTCCCGGCCTCGGGACACTGGATTTACTTTCCACCGCACACAGCAGATCTTAGGGTAGGGCGGAGGCACGGACGCCAAGCTTTTGTTTATTTTGGCCGCGTGCGACAGCGAGCGTCCGAGGGCGGAGACGCGCAGGCGGAGCGGCGACTCGGACGACGCCGGATCCCCCGCGCTCCGCCCGCCGTCCCCAGCCCCGGGGCGGAAACAGAGCGCGGCGTCACAAAGCGCCGGCGGAACGCTGACGCTGCCGCACTGGCTCCGCGCGCCCTCTCAGGGCGGGAGGCTCGCCCGTCCCTCAGTCGCCTCGGCCCCGCCTCAGCCGGGGCGCGCCCTCCGACCGAGGTGGGCGCAACCGCTGAGTCGCCGGCGGCTGGGCGCTGCAAAGCATCCTGGGAGAACGCGCTCGCGCCGGAAGGTCGCGCGAGCGCGCGCCCGCGCGGCGGCGAGGTTATAAAAGGGAGCAAGGCGGCGGCAGGCGGAAGTGGGCGGTTCGTCGGCGCCTTGTTCTGTTGTTTGGTGTTTCGGCTTCTGGAGGGGCGTTCTCGGGAGGGCCGCCGGTGCAGGCCGCGCTGACAGGGCCGCTCGTCGCTTCGCTCTAGGCGCTGTGCGCTCGTGCTCTCCTCGTCCCGCAGGTTCCCAACATGGCGCAGGAGGTGGCCGAGTACCTGAGCCAAAACCCGCGAGTAGCCGCCTGGGTGGAGACGCTTCGCTGCGAGGGCGAGACGGACAAACACTGGCGCCACCGCCGGGAATTTCTGCTTCGCAATGCCGGGGACCTGGTCCCCGCGACCGAGGAGACTGCGGACGCGGAGAGCGGAACCCGCGGCCGGCAGATCCAGCAGCTCGTCTCCTACTCCATGGCTTGGGCAAACCATGTCTTCCTGGGGTGCCGGTGAGTGAGGAGGGAGCGTCGCTATCCAGCCTTCCGGGCTTGCTCCGCGCCCCCTGCCGCTGGGCGAGGAGAGCTCGCGGGGACCAGCGTCGCTGGGGAGGGCGGCTTGGGAAGCGCGGGAATCCGTGGCACTGTCGGTCCTCGGAGGGCCAGAAGGGCGTCGGTGGCAGCCCCGACCTCACTGATGGCGGGTGTCCCGGTGGTGTGCGCCCGGCAGATGGAGTTGTTTGGCGCTTAGCTGACGGTACTCGGCCCGGGAGACCCTGAGTTTAAAGGTTCCCTGGCACAGACCCGCCTCCCGGGCCCTGGGGCATTTGTCTGTGGCATTTCAGGAAACAAAAGTTGTCGCGCGGTTCGTACACTTTGATCGCCACCAGGAAATGCAGTCTTCACGGACCTGCATTCCTGCCGGTATTTTCAAGAAAGGAAAAAAAAAACCCACTTCTTGAGAGAGACTTTTGCTTCTTTTTCAGGTACCCTCAAAAAGTTATGGATAAAATTCTTAGTATGGCTGAAGGCATCAAAGTGACAGATGCTCCAATCCATACCACACGAGACGAACTGGTTGCCAAGGTGAAGAAAAGAGGGATATCGAGTAGCAATGGTTAGCAGATCATAGATGTGAACATACATAGGAGTTTAGAAAATAAGCTTGATAAAATTAGGAATTACTGTCATTACTAATTTCTTTTAACAATCCAGAATGTGTATATTGTATTAATCTAGTTGAAATGTTAAAGCTAAACTCGGTGTGTGTGTCTGTGTGTCTGTCTGTCTGTCTGTCTGTTTTAGGTGCTGAAATTGATAATTTAACTGTTTTAGATTTTCGAGTCTAATGTCTGATGCTGTCAATTTAATATTAGAAATTAATCATATTAATTGATACTGTTTTAACATATTAATGAAGTTGTTTCATACTTTAAAAGGAACTACTGGTTCTGAAAAAATTTTTTGTGCTTTTGTTTGTTAGTTTGATTTTGTTTTGTCAGGATTTCTCTGTATAGCCCAGCCTATCCTGAAACTTGCTCTGTAGACCAACCAGGCTGGCCTCAAACTCAGGGGTCATACCTGAGTGCTGGGAGAAAAGGCTTGTGCTGCCACCCCGCTCTCTGTGCTTTTTAAATGAATGTTTTGTTGACATTTGTCTGTAGGACTCCTAGTAAAATACCTGTTTTTTTTCTTCTTTCTAGAAGGGGTAGAAGAGCCATCCAAAAAACGAGCCACAGAAGGAAAAAACAATTCTTCAGTTGAGCGAGATCATGGGAAAAAATCTTCCAAAACAGATCGTTCAGCAGCTCAGCAAGAAAACAGTTCTGTGTCCAGGGGGTCGTCCACCAAATCAGAGGGTAGTGGGACCTCAGGTCGGAGCAGCTCCAGTGTCTCCCATCAGAATAGTTCCACAAGTGATGGAGATAGATCTGTTTGCAGCCAAAGCAGCAGCAATCCCTCTCAGGTAACAACAGCAGGATCTGGAAAAGCTTCTGACCCAGAAGCTCCAGATAAACATGGTTCAGCATCATTTGTTTCTTCACTGTTGAAATCCAGTATGAATAGTCATATGACCCAATCCACTGATTCCAGACAGCAAAGTGGATCACCTAAAAAGAGTGCTTTGGAAGGTTCTTCAGTCTCAGCTTCTCAGAGCAGCTCAGAGATTGAGGTGCCCTTGTTGGGTTCCTCTGGAAGCTCAGAAGTAGAGTTGCCATTACTGTCTTGTAAGTCTAGTTCAGAGACAGCTTCAAGTGGGTTAACATCCAAAACTAGTTCAGAGGCAAACATTTCATCATCAGTTTCTAAAAACAGTTCCTCATCGGGCACCTCTTTACTAACTCCCAAGAGCAGTTCAACAAATACATCACTGCTGACATCCAAAAGCACTTCTCAAGTAGCTGCATCACTGTTAGCTTCCAAAAGCAGCTCCCAGAGCAGTGGATCTGTGGCTTCCAAAAGCACTTCCTTAGGAAGCATGTCTCAGCTAGCTTCTAAGAGTAGTTCTCAGAGTAGCACTTCACAGTTGCCTTCTAAAAGTACCTCACAGTCCAGTGAGAGTTCTGTCAAATTCGCTTGTCGAAAGTTAACCAATGAAGATATAAAACAGAAGCAACCTTTCTTCAATAGACTGTATAAAACGGTGGCATGGAAGTTAGTAGCAGTCGGTGGCTTTAGCCCCAGTGTGAATCATGGAGAGCTGCTGAATGCAGCTATTGAGGCTCTGAAAGCAACACTCGATGTGTTTTTTGTCCCACTGAAAGAACTAGCAGATCTGCCTCAAAATAAGAGCTCTCAAGAAAGTATTGTTTGTGAATTGAGGTGTAAGTCAGTGTATTTGGGCACTGGCTGTGGAAAAAGCAAAGAAAATGCAAAAGCAGTTGCATCGAGAGAAGCACTGAAGTTATTTCTCAAGAAGAAGGTGGTGGTAAAGATTTGTAAACGGAAGTACAGAGGCAGTGAGATAGAAGATCTGGTACTCCTCGATGAAGAATCCAGACCCGTCAACTTACCTCCAGCACTGAAACATCCTCAAGAATTACTGTAATTTCTCCACGTTATCACTGCATCCAGTATCTGGTATTTGAAGAGAAAAACTGGCTTTTATATAAAACACTGGCTTTCACAGATTTTATATTGCTTTTTTCCAGTTTTGCAGAAAATTTAAATTGTAGTTCTCTTCATTAAAGTAGAGCTGTAAATAATTTATGAATGACAGTGCATATTAAAAGGTATACATTGACAGCATACCAGTGTGCTGTTTTATTTGCTGAGGAAAATACTGTCTTCTATTTTTAATGATATATTAGGTACGATGTGTAGTTCTGTAGAATCTTAAAAATTTTTGTACTACTACCAGTTTGGTAGAAATGTATTAAGTTGTCCACCATGCTTTTTTTTTTTTCTTCTAACTTGATTAAATCCCATAAAGGAAAGGGGACCACAGTATTTGAATGTGTGAAAATGTACAACTTAAGGTTTTAAGGATGTTGCTCATAGTATTGAACATCACTTAAAGAATAAGAATAGTTGCCTCAAACTATTTTCATGAGAAGCTGTAAACTTTTTTTTTTTTTAGATGTAAAGCAGTATAAAGTACTTATTGTTATTTTATTCTGAAGTTGTTTAAAATTCACCATGATTTGACTGCCGCAGATTCTTAAGCAGGTTAATTTATGTTTTGAGGTAAAATGCAATTTACACTTTCTTAAAACATAATGTTGGTTTCTATATTAAGCATATTTTGTGACTACTATGAATAAACTAATTGTTTAGATATTAAATGCTTTGAGCTATTTTACCTTTTCAAGAAGTTGTGTTTTTTTTCTCCCACCCTGAAGTCATAACTAAGTCTTGTAAGTTGGCTCCTCACTACTATTCATAGTAAACTACAACCATGTAGTTTTCATAGTATAATACACATATTTTTATAAATAGGGAAGTTAAAAGTTTATATCTAGAACCAGGTGGTTTTTGTATTTTCAGATTTCAGAAGAATGTGGAGAAGACTAGAGAGCCATGGTCAGTTCTTTAATGATTGTGTATTCATGTTAGTAATGAAGTAGAATCTTGTTTCTGTGTCTTAGGTGATTCTATTAAAGTCTGGTCCAAGGTGTATGACTTCTGGCCTTCTGGCTTTCTAGGAGCTGCACACTGAACAGTAACAGAGATAGTATATGGAAAAAAGACCTCATACTCACTAGTTGTATTGGTATTGGAAGGTTGAACATAAGCACAATTTCAGTGTGTAAAAATTATTTTGTAGTTTAGGAATAATAAAGATGCTTAGTTTCCTGAGCTTGAACTGAAATAATCAGGGATGTTTGTATTTTGCTAGATAACATTTTTAAATTATTTGTTTTTTGAGAATGGCTTATTGGATACCAGAGCAAAATCTATATTCTGTAAATGGGCTGCCTTTATATATTGTGGAAAGCAATAACATAAATAGATTGTAAAATACACCTTCAAGTTCCTTCTGTTGTATATTTTGTAAACTAATGCTTACCAGAAAAGTAAGCAAAAAAATTCGATTAAATACATTTCTGAAATACATCTTATTAGGTGATTTGGTAATTTCCTAAAATGGTTTGTTTTAAGCAAATTTATAAAGGCTATTATATTGAAAATCCTTTAATAGTAATCTTTTGATGTGGAAGGTTATGTGCTCTCATAGACCTTGAATTTCAACTACTTGTGAGGCTAAATCAAGAAGAGCTAAGGTTAAAGGCCTTTGAGCACTACAGAGCAGTTTGAGACCCTGTCTGAAAGTAAAAAGTAAACAGGCTCTGGGATATGAGTCCTGTGATTAGTGGTGGTGGTGTATACTTTTAATCCCAGCACTCAGAAGGCAGAGGCAGGCAGATCTCTGAAGAAACTCTGCCAAGAAACCCCCCCCCTTCACCAAGAAAAAGGTAGTTGATAGAATGCTTACTTAGTGTGCAGGGACCCAAGTTGAATTTCCAGTACCTCAGTAAAACAAAAACAAATGAAAACTGATGATATACTGGTTTTTGAGAGAGAAGGTATATTATGTAGTCCTGGCTGGTCTTGAACTTGGAAAGTAGTATTCCTTTCTCTGCTTCCTCAATGCTGGGGTTACAGCTGTGTGGCCATTCCTATAATTATATTGTTTATTTATACAACATGCTCTTAATAAAAATTTTAAAGATCCCTATGGCTAGGAGTTGGCTCAGTGAGTTGAGTATTACTTCCATGTAAACTCTGGGCAGCAATGATGGCCCGTCTGTAATTGCAGCACTGGGAAAACAGGTGGTATCTTTGGGAGCTGCAGGTTCAGCCAAAAGATCCTGCCTCAGTCTGGAGAGGCAATCGGAAGAAACTTGAGATCAATTTTTTTTACTTTTGTTTGTTTGTTTGTTTTTTGTTTGTTTGTTTGTTTGTTTTTTGTTTTTGGAGACAGGGTTTCTCTGTGTGTAGCCCTGGCTGTCCTGGAACTCACTCGGTAGACCAGGCTGGCCTGGAACTCAGAAATCCGCCTGCCTCTGCCTCCCAGGTGCTGGGATTAAAGGCGTGCGCCACCACCACCCAGCAGTTTTTTTACTTCTATATACACCCTCACATATAAACAAACCTGCAAAAAAGGAACATTCAAGTTCTCTGATTTAGAACAAATATATAATTCAGTAGTACAGTGTAGTGGGAAAATCACTTTGGAGTCTATTCCTGAGGCATAGTAGATAGTGCAGCCATCGCTGTAAACGTCTGGTAAATGGTAAAGCTACACTTGCTCCATGGCTAAACTCATCTATCACTTGCTTGATTCTAGTTTCATAGATGTTAAATATACTTGGTGCTGAGTAAATTGTAAATTTGTAGCTCTCCAAGTGCAGCTGAACAAATGGCCAAGGCACAAATAATTGTCAGAATGCTAAGCTGCACTTTGACCATAAGAGGTGGAGCGTCACTGCTGGAGGACAGGACTCATTGTGGGCCGGTCTTAAAGTTGAATAGCTTGGCCCCACTTTGAGACCGGATCTCAGTGTGTAACAATAAGCTATTTAGACTAGGCTGACACCACACAGTTCTACATGTTTCTGTATCCCATGTGCTAGGATTTAAGTCGATATTATGCCTTCCCTGGCTTCTTGTCCTGGTTAGATGCAATGTGACCTGCTGTCCCATGCCCTTGCCACTATGCTTTTGCTGTGTTTATGGGCTGTATATCCCTTTGAGCTGTATGCCAAAATAAACCTTCCAGTTTCTTGTGTCATGGCAATGAGAAAGGTAGCTTTACTACATCCTAGGCCAGTGGTTCTCCACCTTCCTCATGCTCCAACCCCAATACAGTTCCTCGTGTTGCGATGACCCCCATCATAAAATGATTTCCATTGCTACTTTATACTAATTTTGCTACTGTTATGTATGGAAAATATCTGTTTTCCAGTGTTCCCAGGTGACCCCTGTGTCAAGATCTTTCGACTCCCAAAGAGATTGAGAACCACTACCCTAGGCATTCAAGACAAAAAACCTAATTGACTAAATACTAAGAATTATATTCCAAAGATCCTAAAAAGGTTAAGAGTATTAAGATGGTAGCATGTTTCACTCTAGACGCAAAGGATTAAGAATTTCTTTTGCAACTTCTATTTCTTTTTTTTTTTTTTTTTTTTGGTTTTTCAAGACAGGGTTTCTCTGTGTAGTTCTGGCTGTCCTGGAACTCACTTGGTAGACCAGGCTGGCCTCGAACTCAGAAATCCGCCTGCCTCTGCCTCCCAAGTGCTGGGATTAAAGGCGTGCGCCACCACCGCCCGGCTTCTATTTCTTTAAAAAGAAAAAAAATAGTGATAAGTAATTTGTGAGTGTATTTGGTCTTTCCTTGAAGTATCCCGAATGCCTATCTGCAAGCCATGCCTCTTGGTTATAATTCCACTTGAGACCATATGGCTGGGTTGGGTAGGTCAGAATGGTGTCAGGGTGTTAGCTGCTGAAAGGCAAGCACCTTTAGGGGCTAACTACTGTCTGTTTTCTTAAGTCAGGGTCAGCTCTGCCTAATCTGGTCTTACATAACCTCTGCTGGCCCCGACCTCAGCGTCCCTCCTGGCTCAGCCTCCTGAATGCCTGGTGTATCCATGTGTTCCTTTATGCCTGGCTCTGTCTTTTATATTCATGTACTTTTGAAGTGTTTTTTTTTGTTTTGTTTTGTTTTCAGTTTAAACTTTTAAAATGCAAGTTGAGTATGCGCAGAGGTGGCCCTGTCATCCCTCTTACTCCTTTAAATGTGTGCTCCATGGTCTTGAGATGAGCGCCACCACACCCAGCAGCCCTACTTTGACTTTGTACTATCCACAGTTTGAATCTGTTGCATCAAGTTAATAGTACGGATAGTTCAAAGTTCTCATTGCTTCAGGATAGCTCTCCCGAGTGAAACCTTAACCACAAAATGTGTGTTGGGGCAAGCCAAAGTAGATTAAAAAAAAAAAAAAAAGTAAGAACAGGGCTGTTGAAAGTTCCACCCAGTTATTGCCATATCTGACATTGATGAAGGAGAACCATTAAAGCTATCCACTGTCTCCAAGCTATACTCCCAAAACAGAACTGGTCAAAAACAGCAGAGCTTCCCCTGCTCCTGTGTTTCTTGCCTGCTGGATTTTGAGCTGTTCTCCCATCCCTTCTTTCTCCCCAGGCTGCCTATATGGTACCCTTTGTGTCAGATGCCTGCTGGTTAAAACATTGGTAAGTGGACAAGATGTTAACAATCTTACCTGACAGTCTACATGGGGACCCTTACTTCCTTACACTAAAGTTTGACCTGTCATTGCCTTTCTGGAGAAAGGCACTAAAATTATGTTTGGAATCTAGTAGTTAGATAGATGGCAATCACATACAGAGCACACTCATTTAAATCTGGTATTTATGAAAGAATAAGTCAATCGTCCTATTTCCTTACTGATAAATTACTTGTGACTGAACTGTTGGGCAGTAAGAGACACAGGAATACACTCCTTTAGACAAAGTCAGAGTCCGGTAGCAGTGTAACCTAAGTCTTAGTATTCTGTTTTCAAGAGCTGCCTGGAATAAACAGGCAGCAAGCTGCCATTTATTGGATGTTCATAAGGCAAATGAATAAGCACAAAAAAGTAAAAACAGATGTCAAGTGCTTGCATCATTATCTTGCACATAACAATTACTGTTAAGATGTTAACCAAACATGAAAATATACCAAGAAGTTAAACTCTTACTTGTCTGAGTTGAAGTTTAAAAAAAAAATAAAAACAATATAGATAAAACAATTAACAATAGTTGAAATATTTGAGCACTGACATTCAACATTTGCATAAAGTTACAGGAGGTCCTAAAGGATTAGATGTATTGATCATGGGTCTGGAGAGATGGCCCAGCAGTTAAGAGCAACTAGCTGGTCTTCCAGAGGACCCGGGTTCAATCCCAGCACTCACGTGGCAGCTCACAGCTATAACTCCAGCTCCAGGAGATCCAACACCCAGACACACATGCAAGAGAAACACCAATTCACATAAAATTAAAAGCATTTTTTTTTAAAGTATTGTCACTCATCTCTCAGTGACGTTAAAAAAAATGCTGCTGAGGATGTAAAGAGAAAAACAGAATCCAAATACCACATGAATTCCTGAAAAAGCCAAACATCTGCTTTTATAAGCACTTATAGGACAATTGTATAGACAACAGTTTTACTGCAGTGCTGCTAACTTAGAAATAATGTGTTTATTTCTTCTAGAAATAAACTAGAGGCCAGGCGGTGGTGGTGCACGCCTTTAATCCCAGCACTTGGGAGGCAGAGGCAGGTGGATTTCTGAGTTCGAGGCCAGCCTGGTCTACAGAGTGAGTTCCAGGACAGCCAGAGACACACAGAGAAACCCTGTCTCGAAAAAACTAAAAAAAAAAAAAAAAAAAAAAAAAAAAGAAAAAAAAATAAACTAGAGAAAATCTTACTAAATGCCCAGACAAGCTCCAATCCAGTTCCTAGTTCTACCTCAACTTCCTGAGTAGCTGAGATTATAGACACGGGCCACTACGCTCAGCTTAACAACTATAAAAGAAAATTTCAATCTCTGGAATTAAAGACAGAGAGTACATACTAGCTAATAAAACATCTGGATGAGTAAGATGTAGTTCAAGTGATGCTTAAATACAAAGTCAAACTAAAGAGAAAAGAAAAATGTAAGGAAAACATGATAGAATTGGAAGTTGATGAAATAGAACCCATTTTAAAATGAATGAGTAGAATCAAAAACTGAATTTTGTTTTAAACAGTAAAGGAATGAGTTAGTCTGGGTATTGGTGGCATATGCCTTAATCCCAGCACTTAGCAGGCAGAGACAGGCAGATCTCTATAAGTTTGACACCAGCCTGGTCTACAAACCGAGTTCCAGAACAGCCAGGCAACGTAGAGAGATCCTGTTTTGAAACCAAAAATAAAAACAAAAAGCAGAACAAAAATGAATGCATGAGATAACCTAATCAAAGACAAAATGGAGCATACACATATAGCTGATTTCAGAGTCTCTCTGAAAAGAGAAAATAGCCATTGATACAGAGAGCCTCTTAGGAGAACATGAGCGGAATGGGTAGTGCCTTCTCTCCCCGCCCCCGAAATGGAGTCCAAGGCTCACACTCAGTCTGTATTTTAATAGCTATGCCATTTTACTACCCTACCCCAGATTCACTCCTGCCTTCTTTTCTTTTTTTCAGAAAAGTTCTCAAGCCCAGGGGGGCTTGAATTCTCTATGTTGCTAAGGATAATTTTGACCTTCAGATTTCAGATTCTGTGTCTACCTCCTCAGTGCTGGGATTACAGATGTGTGCCACCATTAGCATTTACACCTTTTTAAAAAAAAAAAAAAAAAAAAAGGCAAGTTCTCATTACACAGCTCTGGCAGCCCTGGCTGCCCTGGAACTTGCTCTGTAGACCAGGCTGGTTTTGAAATCATCTTAAATTCAGAGACCTGCCTGACTTTGTCTCATGGGTAATACATAGTACTAAAGGCATGAGCCACCACTATATTTTCTAAGATTTCTAAGCCACCTCCATTTACATTTTCTAAGATTCTTTTTAAAGGAATTATTCTTTTTTTTTTTTTTTTTTTTTTTTTTTTTTTTTTT
>NW_021620984.1:6842259-6853429 GCF_004785775.1 Grammomys surdaster
TCTCTGTATAGCCCGGGCTGTCCTGGAACTCACTCTGTAGACCAGGCTGGCCTCGAACTCAGAAATCCGCCTGCCTCTGCCTCCCGAGTGCTGGGATTAAAGGCGTGCGCCACCACCGCCCGGCGGAATTATTCTTTTTGTTGTTGTTGTTTTTTGTTTTTCGAGACAGGGTTTCTCCATGTAGCCCTGGCTGTCCTGGAACTCACTCTGTAGACCAGGCTGGCCTCGAACTCAGAAATCTGCCTACCTCTGCCTCTCGAGTGCTGGGATTAAAGGCGTGTGCCACCACCGCCAGGCTGAATCATTCTTTTCTTATTTATATAACTTTTTTTGCTTGGATGTTTGTGCACAATGTACACCAGAGGCCAGAAGAGGGTATCAAGAATCTCCTGGAATTGGAATTCAGGATGGTTAGGAATGGCCGTGGGGGTGCTGGGAACCAAACCAGGGTCCTCTGCAAGAGCAACAAGTGTTCTTAACCACTGAACTATTCTGTAGCCTTGAAATGAACAGAGAGAGAGAGAGAGAGAGAGAGAGAGAGAGAGAGAGAGAGGAGAGAGAGAGGATATGCATACATATACATGCTTGCATGGTAAAATGAGTTTAATCACAGACATTTGTTTAATGTAGAAGCATATGGTTAAATACTGAAAAGGAGGCTTAATTATTCGTTAGATATGATATTAATGCTCTCCTAACAGTTAATTTAAAAATAATAGATAATTTACTGAACCTTGTCTGTTTAAGAAAATACTTGTAACAAAAAGAAGTTAAACTTATTTATTTAGGGTTATGAGACTTTTGTTAGCGTATATAATTGTATAGGGCAAGGGCTTTTGTTACGTTTTCATGTGTACTTACAGTGTGGTTTGGTCAGATCTGCCCCATTCCCTTCCCTTCCCCTGCTCCATCACACGTTTCACGTCCTGTTGACAGTTTCCACACATAAGTGAAATCATGAGCTCGACAAAAGATGTCTCAAGCTCAGTGTGTGGACTGAGCCGGGGCCTGAAGGAGTCCTTTGTGAACACTTATGAGTGCTCTGAAGATAAGGGCAGCAGAAACTAGCCTACTCAGCAAAGACTTTATCACGTGAAGTTGATAGCTAATAGTTGAACAAGTCTCTCTGAAGCTTTCAAGAAGATGCCTTTAAGTAAGGACTTCTTAAATGTCTTCCACTTACAAGCCTTGTCTAAGAATTTATAATAAAGGAAATAAAAAAAACCTTAAAAGACAAGTAACTTTTAGCTCACTGTATTGCTGAGGGTGACCTTGACCTAATGTTATTCCTGACTCTACCTCCTAGTCCTGGAATTACAGATGTGCACCACCACTTCTGGTTTATGTGCGATGCTGGGATCAAAACCAAGGATTTTTATTAGGATGGCATTCTACCAATGGAGCTATACCCAAAGCCCCACCTGAGAACCTAGGTATATAGGAGTGTGAAATAGGTATACAAATCATATACTGACTGATAATTATATATATATATATATACATATACATATATATATATATAAAAGTGTGTGTGTGTATGTGTGTGTGTGTGTGTGTGTGTGTGTGTTTGACTGCTGAGAGATGTACTCCCAGAGGTTCAGGCTCTTGAACCTTGGACCCCAAGTGGTGGTGCTGTTTGGAGATGTTTCCGGGAGGTGCAGCCTTAATGGTGGAGGTATATCACTTAATTAATAGGGAGTGGAAGGGGCTTTGAAGTTTAAAGCCTCATCCCACTTCTACGTCGTTCTCTCTGCTTCCTGCTCCTGCTGCCATGCCGGCTGTTGGCTGCTGGGCCTCCATGCCCCATGGATTCATCCCTGTGGACCCATATGCTACAATAAACTCTCTTAAGTTCCCCGGTCATGGTGTTTTATTTCAGCAACAGAAATGTAACCAACACGGTGTATACATTTTACTATTTATTAGAATACTTACTAATGAGACAAAGTGACAAATCAGAAAAAGATTTGACAGGATGAGACAGATAGGATATGCCTACCTCTCACAAGAACAGATCAGAAAAGGAGGCTATTTAAGAGCAGTTCAGAAAGAGAAGGGAGTTAGAAGTCCGGCCAGTTCAGTTACGTCAGTTCTGTGCAGTCAGTTGAGTTCATTGCAGTGTCAGAGTCAGTGCAGGGAATGCAGGGCAGTGGAGTTGTTTGTTCATGAGTTCATGCAGGTCAGTGCACGTCAGCAGATGCAGCTGAAGCCAGAGCATGAGAAAGAGCCAGAAGATTAGAACAAATTACCAGAATTAGTTTGAGGCCAAACAGAGCAATTCAGTGAGAAGCTGAGAGAAGCCAGGTTGAATCAGTCAGCTTAGGAGTTTGAGCCAGGCTGGGCTGTGGTGGCGCACGCCTTTAATCCCAGCACTTGGGAGGCAGAGGCAGGCGGATTTCTGAGTTCGAGGCCAGCCTGGTCTACAGAGTGAGTTCCAGGAGAAACAGGGAAACCCTGTATTATATGTATTTCCTATGCTTGCATGTATGTGGAGGCCAGAAATTGAGATCAGGTATCTTTATTGCTCACCTCATTTTTGAGACAGGTCTGTCAGTGAACGTGGAGCTCACTATTTCTTCTAGACGGGCTGGTCAGAGAGCCCCAGAGACCACTCATGTATGTCCCTCAGTGCTGGGGTTACAGTGTGTGCTGCTGCTACAGATTGGCTGCTGTGGGAAATTTTTACTGAGGTCTTCTGGATTGCATGGCAAACATTGGTCTGAGTCATGGCCCTGGACCCCAGATCACAGTTTCTTAAACCCATAGGGTTCACTGTAACTTAATGTTGGCAGCAGTAGGTTTCTGAGTATGTAATGATCACAGCCTAATTCAAAATCACATGTGATGGATGTGAGGTGTTCCTGGCAGTGCTCACCCTGCCGTACCCCACAACTTCATAGGTGCCTCTGTTCTGTACATGAAACATATGTCGCACCATCCATGCCAGCACACCATGTGACACCAACAAACACTGCCTAAAATACCTCTGCTCAGATGCAAGACTACTGTGTATAATGAAGTGCAGCGTGTTTAGTACAACGTTCTGCTCCTTCAGAAACGTGATTTCATTATGGACAGCAAGGACTTAGTATTTTCTCATTGTTACATCATTAGGGTATCTTTGGATTAATAATATTTTATCATTGTTATGTCAAGTTGGGGTATCTTTGGGCTGGATTGTGTTGGAATGCTTGGTTAAGTTGTTTACTTGACCTTGAGTCGCAGACTAGAGATTCATAAAACATCAAATGAAGTTTGACCTGGGATTGTCTTCTAACAAGTTTTTTAAATGTCCAAGGCATTATACCATCTCATACTACATATTTATGTAAACTGTTATATTCAGCATTGGCAATTAAAGTCAAAATACTGATTAAGTCTGGAAACTATAGAAAAGTAACCTTTATTTGCCTGATGTAATTGTCTCAGAGGCTTACTGTTTCTAGTTCTTTCTGAACTCCAGCTGACTGGTTCAACTCAGCTGTTCTGGCTCAAACTTTTTTTTTTTTTTTTGAGACAGGGTTTCTCTGTGTAGCCCTGGCTGTCCTGGAACTCACTCTGTAGACCAGGCTGGCCTCGAACTCAGAAATCCACTTGCCTCTGCCTCCCAAGTGCTGGGATTAAAGGTGTGCACCACCACTGCCCGGCAACATATTTTTTTAAATTAACAGGATTAACGTATCAGCTTAAGCAATAGCCTATGACCCACCCTGGTTTGCAGTGTCAGATGAGTATTTTCTTCTGTGGAGTGGGCCTTAAATACAATACAAATGGGAAGTTGTTGGTTCCACCTGTAACAGTCACACCATGATTACACCTGTGGGTCCCTATGTTGTTGATGGTATAGCACACAAAGTCCATAGCTGAATAGGATTGTTAGCAATAACCGCCCTTCACCTCAGCCAACTGCATGGTGTCTTCCAGCAATAGGTAAATCAGCCATCAGGGAGGAAACTTTCAGCCCAGTTCTAGTCTCGTTTCTCCATATCCTGTCACCAAAGAAGGTGACATCTTCACCAATAGGTTCTCTCCATTCAGTTCTGGCATGCAGCCAACAGCAAGAGCAATAATCTTTATCATGTGAGGGACCTTGGGTATCAGTGTCCTTAGATACAGGGTCTGATCAAAGAAAAACACTGCAGGATATACCAAGGTTTCCTAGCAATGGGGGAGGAACAATCTCTGATGGACTGAACTCTGAATCACCTTGCAATTGCGCTTTGATTGGTTGTCACACAAAAGGCCTTTTAGCAAGTCAATTCCAGAATACCAAAACCTTCTTATCTGATCTAGAAGTCTTCATAGGAAACCATTACCTAATCAAACACAGTCATTATAAGAATTCTAAGTTTTGCCAGGATTCTTTTATGCCTGAGGTCATGCTAAGGCTCTGAAATTCCCAAGGAAGAACAATCCATAAATTCAGCTAACAATCACTGAACGTTTATAAGAGATTACTAATAAGGCCTAAATGGCTACCACTCCAGAGTTCACGCCAGGTACAATGGCTTTCCTAAAACTCTTGCACTCAAGAACCTCCCTGGCCAACAACTGATCCATCCTTATCACTGAACTTTATCCAACAGCCATATGGCTTTTGGGGGTGCCTTTTTTCCCAATCATGATGTTTAGCTGATGTGCTTTTGGGGGTGGCTTTTTTTCCAATCATGCTCGGTAGCTGGTGTGCTTTTGGGGGTGCCTTTTTTTTTCTAACCACGCTCTTTAGCTGGTGTTTTATTGTCTTCCAAATCTGTAAGACATTCAAAGATTGGAATTGTATGCTGAAAGCTTTTTACTGAGAAGAAGAAGGACCACTGAAGACCACCACCCTCCATTCCAAGAATGTGCCCTTGGTCTCAGCAGTCAGTAGTTAAGAGGATACCAAAAAAAAAAAATGTTAACAAGTACCAACAGAAAGGGAAAAGATTCTATTGTTCTTATCAATTGTCTTATAAAAATAATATTGGGAACAATGGATGGATGGGTGGAATTTAAGCGTTTGTAATTTAACTTCTTATTTAGCCGTTTATAATCCATAATCCTTTTCCTTGAACTGTCCCACTTTCTTATCCTGGGGTACTACAATGGAACTGTGTGCATGTCCCACACTGAAAGCCCAGTGGGGTTGACTCAAGCCACTCAACATGACCCAGGACTAAGGGGTTTTAGAGCCACACCTGCTGCTGGAGCAGTCAGTCTTTGTACCAGCACTGAGGTACGACTCCTGCTTTTTCCACTACCTTTCCCTCAGTCACATTTGTCAGCTACGTGGGCCTAGGCTAGGTGAAAATTCGCCCCTCCCAGCATAGTCTTTTTGCAGGAAGAAGTGAGCACTGCTTACTCTGAGGTGGTTACTGTGCACCTCTGGGACAAGTGTAGTCTTTTCAACTCATCTTGTTCTGTTATTTATGCCTTCCACGGACTGTTGCCCAAGTCTTAGCTTTCCAGACACTCACATCACAGCATTTGGCTTCCAGTCAGTTTTTCCTCCTAGGAACTCGTATTGGCCCACATCTTGCTACTCTGGCCTTTGAGCGAGGCTAGCAGTCCCTTTTGTCTGCTTCTCCCTTCTCTTACCTCCTGATGGTCTTAGCAGTCATCAACCCGATTTCCATGCCAATTTGAGTTATTATGATTGTACAATGCCTCTACTTACCTATAAAGATCACGCTCCTCCAGGGGTGCAACAAAATCACATGGAATTCAAAACTAGGCCTGTAGTGATATGGATGAGAATGGCCTGCATGTGTTAGAGCACTTAGTCTTGGAGTGGTGGAACTGTTTAGGAAGGATTTGAAGGTGTGGCCCTGTTGGAGGAAGTGGAGATAGAGACTGAGGTTACAAAAGACGCATCATTTTCCCGTGTGCTCTCTCTCTCTCTCTCTCTAGATTGATATGGAAGCTCTCAGCTCCTGCTGCCATGCCCAGTAAGCCCAGTTAAACTCTTTCTTTTATATAGTTCTCCTGTGAACATAATCCTATCAGTCCCACTTGCACTGGGCATCAAACATGGCTTGTCTCACGCCTATTATCTCATTATGCCTGGCCCTCCCTTATTATCTTCCAGTCCCCAGTATCAATAGGGACTTTAGCTAGCAATAACCCGAGTGTCCTTGATGACTCGTGTAAGCCAATCCAGCAGTGGTTCATTTCCCTCAGATTGTCTCCGGGAAAGCGGTCTTTGTCTCAAGGGACGATGCGTAGTTATATTACTTAGTTCTGCTGCTTCTGTGATGCTTAGACTGTTTCCATCTGCCTGTGTGTCTACAGTTTCACAAACCAGGTTGTGAAATGTTCCTCTAGCTTAAAAAGTCTTTCCCAACTCAAGCAGTTCAGAGGTAGAGTATTCCTTGGCCATCAGAGTTTCCTGTCCCGGGCTATTACCAAAGCCCTCCTCTGTATATTGAATCACAGATTTTTCTCTTCTTCCATATCGAGGAGCGGACCTGAGGAATATCTTCTCTCGAGTCTACTCTGCTTCCTCCATCTTCACCATCCAGACCTTCCCATGGGTTCTATGCTTTTGGATCCCGGGAAGAACTTGGAACTGTCCTTTTACTTTCCCGCCCTCGTCCAGATGTAAGAAACAGCCAGCCCCTCCACTTCATCATCTCTTCTATCCAATTTACTTGACGAATGAGGGAACAATACGAAGAATGCTGCCTATAGGTCCCTGTCCCTTTTAGATACCGCCCTACATGACCACATCTCCCCTCAGGACCCTCTTGTTCTCAGTTGCGAGTCCCTCTATGCCCAGCAGCAGCCACACCAACATGGCGGCTCATCAGCAATCTTGTCCCACATACGATGCTCTCAGGGACAGCAATGTCTTCTCTTGTCATTCAGTCATTTTCAGGGCATCCTTATGCTCACCATGGGGTCCTCTCCATGACACTCCAATGTGGCTTAGCCATCTCAGTTGAATGTCTTGCTCTCTATAGCAACACTCATGCCACCACGGCAGTAGGAAGAAGGCACGCCATCATGCTGAACATGGGAAGGGTGGCCATATTGAATGACACAAATACTCCTGCCTCAGTTGCATACTTTGCTACCTAGAACAAGGGCCGTGCAATAACTCTTTCCAAGTTGATCTTTGTTTGGTTATACTCTGCATTTTGATGCAGTGATGGTGTCTTAGTGTGGCTTTCTGTTGATCTGATAAAACCTTCTGACCAAAAGCATCTCGAGGGAGACAGAGTTTAGTTGCTTGACACTTCCATACCACAGTCCATCACTGAGAGAAATCAAGGCGGGAACTCATGAGGGAAGCTAGAGGCAGGAAACAATGCGGAGACCACGGAGGGGTGCAGCTTACAGACTTTCTCCTCACGAGCTGCTCTGCTTGCTTTCTTATACAACCCAGAAATCTCACTAACGGCAGCGGGCTGGGCTCTCAGCCTTCCCGCAACAATCACTTATCAAGAAAATGCACCAGAGACTTACCCAGAGACCCATCTGATGGAGATTTTCTGACCTGAGGATCCCTATATTCCCAAATAACTTCAGCTTAGTCAAATTGAGAAAAAAGAAAAAAAAGAAAAGAAAAAAGAAAAAAAGTCAAAAAAGAAAACACAGTACAGATGGCTAGTTTTAAATACCAGCTTGTCAGAACCTAAAATCACTGGGATTTTTGTTGAATAATCCAGGGCTTGTGGGCGTGGCGTTATCCACCCATGCAGAATGTCTCGGCTCAAAATCCTTTTTTTAAAAAGTACATTTTAGAATTAAGTAACCAGTATCCATAAATCTTCTCATATATCCTTAGATTTACATTGTGTGTGTGCGTATGTGTGTTTGTGTGTGTGTTTATGTGTAAGTGTGGGTGTGTGTGTATGTGAGTGTGTGAATGTGTATGTGAGTGTGTGTGTGTGTATATGTGTGTGAATGTGTATGTGAGTGTGAGTGTGTGTGTGTGTGTGTGTGTATGGTCACGCATGCTCCACAGCACACATGTGGAGGTCAGAAGACAACTTTGTGGAGTCAGGTCATCAAACCAAGGTCACCAGAGTGGCAGGTGCTTTTCCCTACCGAGTCATCCTGCCCCTGATCTCCTGCTTAAATCTTTCCATCTAACCTTGTCCTGTCTCCCGTCTCTTCATCCCCGTCCCGGCTTAGGACTTTTCTTTCCCAGCATCCCCTCGTCTTCTGATTTCATATCATGCGTGTTCTGCTAGTCCCCTTCTCTCCTATGGCCTCTTCACCGCCTCCCTCTCAGGAGCTCTTTGTAGTTTCTTGATCTCTATAGACACTTCAGAATGAAACAAATCTAAAAATGCAAAGCTGGGATCTGCATATGAAAGAGAACATGTAGGGTCTGTCTTTCTGGGCCTGAGTTATCTCTGTATCGTTCTAGTTCTGCCCACTTTCCTGGGAATAGCTCTGCGAATGCATCCTTGCTGGTTGCATTTTCTAGCTATTGAATGACCACAGCCGTGCAAGTGTCTCTGTGGTGGGATACAGATCCCCGTAGTAGGACACACACCCCTATAGTAAGATACAGACTGAAAGAGGAATTTTAAGTTAGTTTAAAATCAATAGTATAACAGGAAGCCTTAATTCACTAACACAAATAGTTAAGAATTGCAGGTCAGCTAGCTTGCTAACCCAAGGCCGTCACAGGGGATGCAGAGCTAGAAAAACAAAGGTCAATTGAGTGTTCCACAGGGAGTCCCTGTGGTGTCTGACTTAGCCTCCTCTGGAGAAACTCCCACCAGAGGTTCCAAGAACTTGTGAATTAATTCAGCCAGATGGTCTATTGGCTCAGATAAACATTCACACTAGGTCCCAAGGCCACAGAGACCAGAGACTGTTCTCCTGAGATCTGCTTACACATATTACAGACATTTGAAACAACCAATTGTGTGTGATTACCCACAACCCTCTCCCTCCCCCCAGCCTTTGCCTATATAAACCCTAAGCTATTAGGTCTCAGGGTTGATAACCCCTACCTCCTGCATGAGGCATGTATCGACCTGAAGCTTCATATATTAAAAAGGACCTGACTCATGTAATTACAGCAAGAGGTCTCTGGTGTGTCTTTGGGGTCACGTCCTTCCTGGGTCCCCTTGGAGGGGTCTTTCGCAAACCTCTTTGGGTTCATGTCCAAGGATGTCATAACTGGTCATATGGTAGGTCTTCTTTTGCTTTTATGAGAAATGTCCACACTCATCTTTATAGTGGCCACACCAATTTACACACCCACATCAGGGAAAGGACTCTCCTTCCCCCACATCTTCACCAGCATTTGTTAAAACACCTTTCAGCACCTCTGCATGGCTAGGAAGACTCTGCATTTTCTGCTCAGCTCAAGAACTTGAATTTTAAGGATTATTTAGTTATAAATTATTATTTATTTACTTAATTTTATGTGTAAGGACGTTTTGCCTGCCTGTAAGTTTGCACACCATGTGTATGAATGGTAACTGGAGAGGCCAGAATAGGGGAGTGGATCCCCTGGAACTGGGGTTCCAGATGCTTGTGAGCCACCATGTGGATGCAGGGAATCCAAACCTTAATCCTCTGGAAAAGTATAAATAAATAAATAAATAAATAAATAAAATATTAATAAACACAAAGTATAAAAAATAGCATTAAAGACGTTAAAGGATGCCAATAGTGTAGATGAAAAAAAACCTAAGCTTTAACTCTTTTCCAAATTTTCCTAAAAGATCACCAACATGTTTAGGGGAATAATGCATGATATATTCTACATAACAAATGTTATGAGTAAAAGTAATTTACCTCCATATTTAAAACTATAATGAGATGTTTTATTACTTTTGTTTGTTTGTTTGTTTGTTTGTTTGAGACAAGGTTTCTCTATGTAGCCCTGGCTATCCTGAAACTTGCTCTATAGACGACCAGGCTGGCCTCAAATACACCTGCCTTTGCCTTGGGTGCTGGCATTTAAAGGTGTGTGCTGTCACCACTGTGTTAAAATGAGTTTATAACTAGATTCTGTGTTATTTTTTTCTTTTTCCCCTCCACTGTTGGAGACTGAACACAGGACTTTACTCATTATTTTTTATTTCATTGCAGTTTTTTCATGCGTGTGTGTGTGTGTGTGTACACACGGACTGATAAGGGGTTACACGGGCAGACCGGGAAGGAGAGGGGGAATGGAGGGTAGTGGTGGTGGTCCTGAGAGATAAAGCTTGTCCTTACAAAGAGTGGACATCTGGGGTGAGAAGGCTCAGGATGCTAGCATGGGCTTTGAAATGTGTAATGGGTACCTGTGAATAGTACCTGTGAATAGGAACTGAAGGAGCCGGGAAGCCAGTATGGACTTTGAGATGCTGATAGCTGCTTACACCAATGGTGAGCCATGTTTCTCCTGCCAGAGGGAAACGGGGTACCCTTTGGACCTGTCAGGTAATTAAACTCACATTGTCAGGCTTAGAAACAACTTTCTTTACCCTCTCATTTTTTCATGTTCTTTTTTTTTTTTTTTTGGTTTGGTTTTTCGAGAAACAGGGTTTCTCTGAGTAGTCCTGGCTGCCCTGGAACTCACTCTGTAGACCAGGCTGGCCTCGAACTCAGAAATCTGTCTGCTTCTGCCTCCCAAGTGCTGGGATTAAAGGCGTGCGCCACCACCGCCCCGCTTTCGGCTTTCGTATTCTTTGTAGCGAAAAAGCACAAACAAATGGACGCTTGGTTCTCTAGGTTACAAAGTCCTGCCCGGCAAAGTTCAGGCTTAGGTGGAATGTCCAAAGAAGAGATCCTTTGGCCACCAGGGGGCAGCATACAGGCATGATTACCTCAGAAATAAACGTCAAAAGCAAGGAAAAAGAAGGCCGCTTCTTATTTGGGAAAACAAACAAATAAATAAACAATACAACTGGACATCTAATGTGTCAAATATGTTAACTTTAACTGTAACATTTTGCTTCCAAATTTACTTATAGCTTAGTTCCCTTTTGAACACACGTGCAGTTTTTCATCTTTTTTTTCTGCTATTAGTCATTATTTTTTGTTTCTTTCCCTCCCTCCCTTCCTCTTTCCCTCCCTCCTCCTCCTCCACCACCACCACCTTCTTCTTCTTCTTCTTCTTCTTCTTCTTCTTCTTCTTCTTCTTCTTCTTCTCCTTCTCCTTCTCCTTCTCCTTCTCCTCCTCCTCCTCCTCCTCCTCCTCCTCCTCCTCCTCCTTCCTTCCTTCCTTCCTTCCTTC
>NW_021620984.1:6853829-6858350 GCF_004785775.1 Grammomys surdaster
CTTCCTTCCTTCCTTCCTTCCCTCCTCCCCCTCTCTCTCCCCCCTTTCTTTCTTTCTTTGAGCAGGCGGGCCTTGAACTCCTGGAGATCTATTTTCTCTCCCTCCTAAATGCTTGGATTAAGGATTGTTTCCTACCACACTTGATAGTCTCACTTATGGGTGAATGACAGTTCACAGAGGTTCTGATCACTTCCTAGGGGGACAAAGTTACTGTCACTATTAGCCATTCTTTTTTTTTTTTTTTTTTTTTTTTTTTTTTTTTTTTTTTTTTTTTTTTGGTTTTTCGAGACAGGGTTTCTCTGTGGAGCCCTGGCTGTCCTGGAACTCACTCTGTAGACCAGGCTGGCCTCGAACTCAGAAATCCACCTGCCTCTGCCTCCCAAGTGCTGGGATTAAAGGCGTGCGCCACCACCGCCCGGCTACTATTAGCCATTCTTAATTGTAGACATTGTCCCGTTTCCTGTTCCTTCTCTTCCTTTCCTCAGGTTTCGCATCCTTGCTGCGTTCTTCATCTGGATTTATATGAATCTTTAGAGATGCATTTTCATCCTTTGACTCTCATCTTGAGAACCCACATCTGCACAACCATATAACATACAACCTTTTGATGAAAACTCTGAATTCTTCAGTAAAATTTGTGATGTGCTGACTAAATAAACACACCCTAAGTCAACAATACCCTCCCTTTTCTCTTTTATTAGTTTTCATTGTCTGAAAATTCTGACTACGTGATTGGTTTCCACAAGCAACAAAATATATAGTACTTCATAGTACAAATGTTCATGCAGTAGTACCCAGAGCGAGAATAAAAGTAAAGGCGTTAGAATCATTAGTTCTCTTGTTCTTTTATTTGTATTATGTGTGCGTGCGTGCGTGTGAGTGTGTGTGCGTGTGTGTGTGTGTGTGTGTGTGTGTGAGTACGTGAGTGTGAGAGCAGGAGCCCTCAGATGCTACAGGCGCCAGATCCCTCTGAAACTGGAGTTACAGGTGCTGTGACCTGCTCAACATAGGTGCTGGCAACTAAACTCAGGTCCTTTGGAAAAACTGTTGGCGTTTAGTCTAGGCTCCGCCTCACAGATACCTAGCAACAGCCAGATGGCGCCTGACTCACGATAAAAGCGGCTGCTGTGCCTTCCCCTCTCTCTTGCCTTCTTTCTCCCACTCTTTCCCCTTGCTCCTTACCCCCTCTCTCCCCAATCCTCTCCCCCCCTCTATGTGCTCATGGCCAGCCTTTACTCCTCTACTCTCTCTGCCTTTCTCTGTCTCTACTCCCCTCCCCGAGTCCTGAATAAACTCTATACTCTATACTATACTATACCTGTCGTGTGGCTGGTCCCTCAGCGGGGAAGGGATGCCTCAGCATGGGCCCGCAGAGGCACTCCCTTTCCCCACACCTGACTGCACATCCAAACATATTCCTTCTAACTTTTTATAAGACACAAGAACAATATATGCTCTGACCCTCAAAGATCTCTCTCCACATTCTATCACATGATATTGTTGTTTAACCAGAACACAAGACGCAGTTTGCCTCAACAGTGTGTGTGTATGAATGTGTGTGGTGTACGTGTGTGTACGCATGCTGTTGCACACACAAGCCAGAGCAGGGCCAACATTTAAGTGGATTCTGGAGATTAGAACTGACATCCCATCATCGTGCGGCAAGTCTGTCTTTTCTTTTTGGTTTCTGAGGCAGGGTTTCTCTGTGTAGCCCTGGCTGTCCCTTTGTAGACCAGGCAAGCCTTGAATTCAGAGATTCAATTTGTCTCTGCCCTCCCAAACTCTGGGATTAAAGGCGTTTGCCACTACCGCCCAGAGCAGAAAGCGTAGTTACTTCATCTTCCCAGACCAAGTTGCCTGAATTTTAACTTAGAAACAACATGTAAATCAGCATTTTAAAAATTAATTAGTCTTCTTAGAAAGTTGTTAGGCCGCCTAGTTATAAACTTTCCTCAGAGTTTAAATCTCACGGCGACGGAGTCAAAGCTAAAGGAAGAACTTTCAGAGTGACTGTCCTGTGCTTGAGGAAAACGAAGCTGGTGTGGGTATTTACAAAACCATGTGAAGCATAAAGGGAAACGGAAGGGGACGGAATGGGCCAGACTGAAACCTGCCATTTCGTCACAGGACAGGGCAAGCCCCCAGCCTGTCCTTTGTTCGCTTTGCCAAAGTAGCCCCTCTTGCCAGGAAGAGAAACAGACTCGACCACCGAAGGTGGGGAAGGTGTCCCAACAAGCCTGCGACAAGACTGCGTCGTGACTCTCACCTTTTTCCAGAGTTTCCTTTACTTAGCTTTCTGTAGTTTACCACAGCAGACGTCCAGATGCAAATTTTGGGCTTTTCTTTTAAGTAAGGCTAGGGCTTAGAACCACAGGGGCTGTTTTGCTGGCTGTCCGCGCCTTAAATGGGAGATCCCACTGGGGAGAGAACAAAAGGCGCTAAGGGAAGCCATCGGTTATGCAAACTGGCTTGCAGAGGAGGAAGCAAGCGCGCACCGATGACCAGAGCCCATACCTAGTCGTCCTCTTCCAGGGTCCTTTACAAAGGAAAAAAAAAATCGAAACTATAGAAAAATAAGCAAGCAACGAGATGTCATTTAAACCTTATATTAAAAAAAAAAAGGCTAAAACCAACCCGAATAACCAAGAACAGGAAAGTAATTTGTACTGTTTTCAAATGATGGAATCTTTATTTTTACGCCATCATAAAAATGCAAATTAATATATACATTGTCAATTCAATTTTGTAAAAGGGTACACAGTAGAAAAAAATGTTGGACAGAAATATGACAGTAATATGAGTACTTAATTTACTGACTTTGTTTTGAGATAGGTTATCAAGTAACCCACGTTGGCCTCAAACTCTTTATATCTGCTTATGTAAAATAACTTCTGCTCCCAATCAATGCTATCTGTAATATTAAAATATCTTTTCATTTATACCAAGATAGTTGACCTTTTAAGAGTTTTTTTTTTAAGATTTATTTATTTTATGTATGAGTACACTGTTGCTCTCTTCAGACACACCAGAAGAGGGCATCAGATTTGATTACAGATGGTTGTGAGCCACCATGTGGTTACTGGGAATTGAACTCAGGACCTCTGGAAGAGCAGTCAATGCTCTTAATCACTGAGCCATCTCTCCAGCCCTTTTAAAAGAGTTGTTTTGTTTTGTTTTTTTCCTTCAGGTATGCATACCATATGGTTGTGAGCCATCATGTGGGTACTGGGAATCAAACCCAGGCCCTCTGCAAGAGTAATAAGTGCCCTTAACTGCTGAGCCATCTTTCCAGCACAGGAACACAGACTTTTATTAGGAAGTGAAGACCTGCAGAGAGGCGAGCCTACTGTGATGACAGTACAGCTGGCTTCCCTTCCTTTGCAGCACAAATAAGGAACCATGCTCATTGCTCTATCACTCGGCTGCAATGATTTTTTTTTTTTTTTTTTTTTTTGCGCCTAGGAGAGGAGATTGGTGAAAGTGGAGCCCAGCCACAGCACTAGATCCCAGCATTTTGGAGGTGCCAGTACCATGGGATGACCACCAAGAAACAGCAGCAGCAGAGGAGGGGAGCTACCCAAAGCCCGGGAGACGGGCTGTGTGAGCTGCAGAGGGTGGACCTGGAGAAGTGAGGTCCTGAAGGAGCCCAGAAGATCTTGAGTGACTCCTAGACACTGGATGTTGAGTTTACATGGTTGGAGCTTGGTTTTGCTCCGTTCAGATTGTGACTGTGCCCTATTCCTTCCTGCTAAGTTTCTAACCAGGGAGGAGGGGCTGAGGTGCCTATTTTACATATCAAAAACGCACCTGGCTGAGGCCAGATTCTCTCGGCATCCTTCAGTCCCTACTCAGTACAGGATATGGCTGGCAATCCCTGCCCCCTTACACTAGACTTTCCTGCCCAGGAGTTGGGCTGCCCTTCCCCCAGAGGCCCTTCCCTATATAATCCAGACATTTTGGTTACGTATCCTCTCTCCTTCTCCTCCCTCTGTCTCTCTACCGGCATGGCAGCTTCCCTGGTCCTGTCCTCTGAGACAGGTGAACAAAGCACCAGGGAGCTGTTCCCAAATGTAAAAACCTGCTTTTATACTTTTACTTTTGCTTGAATTGGCTTATTAGTCGGCAGAGAAACCTATTATCTTAATGCTGAAAGCCCAGACCAGCTCCCCAACTCCTGCTCCACATGGGGGACCACTCCTCTCCCTCTATCTTTCTGTCTACCCAACAGGATCGACTTTCTACTCCCTCCCAACCACCACCCAGGAAGTACTTGGTACTTCTTCCCAGTCCAGGACATATCAGGATCCCTGCCAAGAGTCTCGGGCACACCAGGGCCAGCCCATTCTAGAACAGAGAGTCTCTGTTCAGAGGGAGCCTTGGGAGGCAGATCTCTAAGGTCAAGGCCACTGTGGTCTACAGAATGAATTCCAAGATAGCCGGGGCTACATAGAGAAAGCCTGCACTGAAAAAACAAAAGAAGAGGAGGAGGAGGAGGAGGAGGAGGAGGAGGAGGAGGAGGAG
>NW_021620984.1:6858450-6877792 GCF_004785775.1 Grammomys surdaster
GGAGGAGGAGGAGGAGGAGGAGGAGGAGAAGAAGGAGAAGAAGAAGAAGAAGAAGAAGAAGAAGAAGAAGAAGAAGAAGAAGAAGAAGAAGAAGAAGAAGAGGAGAAAAGAAGAAGGAGAAGGAGAAGGAGAAGGAGAAGGAGAAGGAGAAGGAGAAGGAGAAGAAGAAGAAGAAGAAGAAGAAGAAAAGATCTGTTTGTGTGACAAGTTGTTGTACTGGCTAGTTTTATGTCAACTTGACAACTTGACACAAGCTAGAGTCTGGAGGGAGCCTCAGTTGAGAAAATGCCTCCAAAAGATCAGTCTGTGGGCAAACCTGTAGGAGATTTTCTTGTTTAGTGATTGATGGGGAGGGTCCAACCCATTGTGGGTGGTGCTATCCCTGGGCAGATGGTCCTGAGTTCTATACAGAAAGCAGGCTGGGAAGGAAGCCAGTAAACAGCACTCCTCCATGGTCTCTGCATCAGCTCCTGCCCTTCAAGTGCCTGCCCTGTTTCTGTCTATAGATTATGATGTGTAAGTGTAAACCAAACACACCCTTTCCTCCCCAACTTGCTTTTAGTCATGGTGTTTCACGCAGCAAAAGAAATCCTAAGGCACAGGGTCTCCCTACGTGGCCTTGGCTGGCCTGGAGTTTTCTGTACAGACCAAGCTGCCCTTGAACTCCCAGAGGTCCACCTGAGTCTGCCTAGAGTCTGCTAGAGGGATGAAAGGAGTGCACCACCATTCTCATTTCTATGTCCATTACAAAAACACATAACGGTACATGCAAGTGTGTGTGTGTGACATGTGTGTCACAGTGCATGTATGGAGGTCAGAGAACGATCTGGGCTATCGGCTCTGGCCTTTTACCTTGTTTGAGACAGGCCCTCCCTCGTCCATTTTGCCCTAGGAGCTCCAGAATTGCAGATGTGGGCCTTTGGGCTTTTCATGGATTCTGGGGATCCAGAGCCGAGGTCCTCACTAGGGTTTCACCCACTGAGCCAGCTCCCCAACTTCTCTATTTAAATTTTAATAGTCTCATATGACACTGACTGGAACTTTCCCTCAGACTAAATGACAGTTTTATAGGAAGCTCGAGAACTGCCCTTTTCTTCCTCCAAGCATAGACTTCTTGCTAAACCAGTGGTTCTCAAAATGTGGGTCCCAACCCCTGAGTGGGTCAAATGACTCTCTCACAGGGATTGCCCAAGACCCCTGGAAAACACAGATATGATACAACTAATAATAGTAGCAAAGATACAGTTATGAAGCAACAAGGAAAGTAATTTTATGGTTGGAGTCACCACAGTGTGAGGAGCTGTGTTAAAGGGCTAAAGGGCTGCAGCATTAGGAAGGGTGAGAGCCAGGGCTCTCTTCCCTCTTTCCTTCTTCTCTGGTGCCTTTTGGAAATTAAATATTTTGAGAAGAACTTTTATTTAGCTAAACATTTATTTGCTGGGATCTACGTGGCAATTACTAGGACTTTCAAAGTTTTGTTTGTTAATTTATTTATTGAACAAGGTCTTAGAGTTTTGTTTTGAGAAAGGATTTCTCTGGATAGCTCTGACTGTTCTGGAACTCTGTAGACTAAGCTGGCCTCAAACTCAGAGATCAGCCTAACTCTGCCTCTCAAGTACTGGGATTAAAGACATGCGCAGCCACTATCTGGCTCAAAATTCATTCCTACTCTGGGTTATTGGGACTCGCCTTACAAGCGCCAGATCTGTGTGTAACTAGACAAGCTGCTTTAGGAGCAAGCAAGCAATTTAAACTGCCGAAGAAATGACCGAATAAAATCAGCTGACTGATTATAACACGTATGGCTGCTGAGCCTTTGGAACTGTATTAGTCTGCACCTGAAATTCATATCTTGAGGGTTCTAGTAATTATCATATGAGACACTTACATTTGAATATAGTATGAATTTTGGTTACAGGAAATTCATTCAAACTTGCATTGAACTCAGACATGTTAAAATGAAATTTTCATTTACATATTTTTACATAGTACTGAAATGACGTATAGGGAAGAAATACAGGCTTGGTTCTATGTATATCCTGGTTCTATCTCCTAACTCCGTAATCTAGCCTGTCTTTGAGTCTACCTTCCTTCTACACTTACTGCCAATTTGCTTTTATTTATACTTATACCATAAGCAGTTTCCAGCGAGTTTGGTATCCCTATAAATACTTTAAATGTCTCCTGGACAGAGATCAAACTTTGAATTTAAACCCACACACAGAAAATTCTCACACACAGTGATTTTTTTCCCCTCAGTGATTGTATCAAGATGCAGATGGACACATGGATCTTTAACTTTTTCTGTTTTATGTAGATGGCTGTTTTCTTTGGTGAGTCCAGGGCTCAGAGGACTCAGTAGTCTGTTGTATGCATGGCTAAGATTTATTACAGCAAAAGTTATAGAGCAGCACTAGAGAGATGCTTCAGACAGCCAAGTGCTTGCTAAGCAAGCGTGAAGATCTGAGTCTGGATCCCTGGGATCCACATAAAAGCCAGGCAGAGCAGCCTCTGTGTGTGACTCCAGAGTGGGGCTGATGGTAGGTGGACACAGACAGACCCTTAGAGCTCACTGGCTAACAAGCCTAGCCAAACTGATGAGCTCCAGACTGAGGCTGCTGTTTCAAAAAATACTGTGGGTGTGATCATGGAAGGCACTGGATGTTGAGCTCTGGCCTATATAAACGTGTTATGTGCTCCTACACATATTTGCACATGTTACACACAGCACATATAACACACACACACACACACACACACACACACACACACAGAGCAAAAACCAGGAAAAAGATATACCAATGAAGTTCGTCGGGAGCCAACATAGGATTCCTTTATCTGAAGCTATTTGGAACGCTCCTCTCCCTTCCTTCCTCTGGCTGTCTCTCAGCAAACTCTAGCTCTGGGAGCACCACTGGCCACAGCTCACTTGAGGCTTAGGGGCCAACACTTTTGTAGGGAGATACTCTCACACATTTTCACTATGCAATAAGCAGTAGCAACCAAAACCCAGGGCCTCAATAATAAAACCAGCTGCATCCTATCAAGTTAAGACTAATGTATGTGTGTGAAACTACTTGGCAAGCCAATACAGAGTGGGAGATATATATATATATGTAATATGAAGAACACTTCAGCCGAGCACAGCAGTGCAGGCCTTTGATCCCAGCACTTAGGAGGCTGAGGCAGGTAGAGCTCTGTGTTTGAGGCCCGCTTGGTCTACAAAACAAGTTTTAGGACAGCCAGGGCTACACAGAGAAACCCCCATTTGAAACAAAAACGAAAACAAAAGCAAAAACAAAACAGAAAGAATATGCCAGGTCCCTCACCCCCCACCCCTATCCCCAGGGGCTGGCTGAGAAGTGGCTCTCCTGGAGACGTGTCAAAAGGAAACAACCAGGCCTGTTGTGTTACCTCTTTTGCACAGCCCTGCGTGTCACTTACTACCTGGCTTACCAAGGGGAATAATATGAAGCTGATGAAGTCTGGGCACACAGAAGGCAGTCTGTGGACCACTTTCTCTCGAACTCACCCTATACTCTAGTACCCTTACCAGCTCAACATGTTCTAGATTCCAACTTCTCTGAGCCTTCTTCCCAGACAGGTTGCAGGGAGCTGTGTGAGCTATTTGGAGGAGAATGCCCAAGGTGGGTAGAGCTCAAATGTAAGACCTACAGGGCTCATCATCTTTGTATACTTTCATCTCTTTATCTTTTCCCTGCAAATCTGCTTGGCTACCTAGATTTTTTATCTTCTTTACCTTTGCCACTATCTTTGACTCAGGCTAAAACCCTTGAGTTTTCTTTTCTTTTCTCCCCTCTTAACTATAATTGCCAAAGCAACATGTTACTTCCTATGACCATGCTGAACACATTCCCCTCCTAATCTGACCTGAAAGTCTCTCCTTTATTCCGTCTCCCTTCCCTCCAAGGAACACAGCAGAGCTGGGGGCTCAGTCTTTCACAATGCTGAAAACCACCTCTTACATTCTGAAGTATTAGAGCCACCCAAATCACTTGTTATGTTTCTGAGTAACTACTCACTCTTCTCCTATGCTGGCTAGTTCTAATGGCAACGTGACACAAGCTAGAGTCTTCTGAGAGGAGAAACCCTGCTGTAGGCAAGCCTGTAGGGCATTTTCTTGATTAGTGATTGATGGGAAAGGGCCCAGCCCATTGTGGGTGGGGCCATCCCTGGGCTGGTGGTCCTGGGATCTATAAAGAGCAGTCTGAGCAAGCAACCAGTAAGGAGCATTCCTCCATGGCCTCCACATCAGTCCCCACCCTGTCACTATCCTTCAGTGATGAACTGTGATGTGGAAGCCTGAGCCAATTAATCCAGTTAAAACCTTTCCTTCCCAAACTGTTTTTGGTCATGGTGTTTATTACAGCAATAGCAACCCTAACTAAGACACCCCACCCCCACCTCCACCCCCACCCCCAGTGTTGAAGACTGGATCCAGAATGTTAGGTAAGCTAGGCAAGTACTCCAGCCCTGAGCTCCACCCTTGCCAGTGTTTACCAGTATTTATTTTCTTAGAAAATAAATTATTTTCTATTTGAAATTGAAAACGATGGCCTATGGGAAACTCAGTTTCTTCGAGTTCTGAGTCATGAAACAAATAAAAGCTGTTTCCTGTGCCTCTTTACTTTGTGTCTTCTACCTGTTTCCTTTCCCAGTCGCCTTCTGATGACATCACTAAGCATCATCTCCCAGTCTGTTTCCTTTCCCAGTTGCCTTCCTCAGAATCTTCTTTTTTAGGTATGATTGCTAAATTTCATTCCTATAAATACAACAGCTCAGTGAACGACTTCAGGAAAAAAGTTCTCTTGTGGGTAGTTCTGTTTCCTAGGTCCCCTCTGAGACTGTGGGTAGTTACAGAAAGCATTAGCACATAACATCAACTTAAGTATCAATGTAAAGACGTATGACTCATACAAATAATAAACCTTTTCTGTATTATTTTGAAATACCGAAATGAGATCTGACAAATATTTAAAAAGTTCTTAACCACAAGTTGGGAACTACTCTGAGTCAAAGCTTACATAAAGCCTCTCTCAAACTGCTAAAGCACAATGTGGATTCAATTGAACAATTTGCCACTCATTGTATGCAATTGCAGATTTTTGTCCCTGAGTATTTGTACTAAAACTGAAAGTCAGAATACATTAGTGTCAGGAAAATGTTCTAGTATAAGCAGTTAGTGGGAGCAGAAAGCAGTATTTCCTATTGATCTCATTACTTAAATGGAGAAAACACTGTAGAGGAGGCAACAGAATCCAGCAGAATTCTCGCCATCAGTGGTGGCCACTGCATAGAATACAAGCCTATATATTCTCTATGGAGCTCAGCAGCCTGGAACTTAGTTCGTGGTTTTGCAAGTAATAATTTGTCTTTAACAGATGCAATGAGAGTTGTTTTGCAAGTAATGAGCTGGCTTTCTCAGATGCTCATCAAAGTACTGTTGGAGCACTGTTTGGCAAGATGGTAGATATTGACTATAGTACGGGATGAAATTGTGGTAAAAGCTATAAGTGCTTTATGTGACCTTCTATAAATCATAAGACGATGGTTTTAGGAAAACATTGAAATCTGACAAAGGATTTTTTTTTTTTTTAAAGAAACTCATGTTTCTCAGGCTAGAGAGGTAGTTCAGTGTATACTGATCTTGCAGAGGACTGAGCTCAGTTCCCAGCACCCACACTGGGTCACACACGAGTGCCTGTAACTCCAGCTCCAGGGATCTGAGACCCTCTTCTGTACTCTGCACTCATATATGCACATAACCACATATATATTACACTCATATATGCACATAACCACATAAAGACACATATAATACATAACTAAAAATAAACCTTTATTTAAAAAGTTGATTCTAAAGTATGGTCTTATAAAATATATTTTTATGGAACCAGTACCTTTAAAACTACTTGATCGGCCACTGGTGGCGCATGCCTTTAATCCCAGCACTTGGGAAGCAGAGGCGGGCGGATTTCTGAGTTCAAGGTCAGCCTGGTCTATAGAGTGAGTTCCAGGACAGCCCGGGCTACACAGAGAAATCCTGTCTCACAAAAAAAAAAAAAAAAAAAAAAAAAGTAACATTTAAAACATCAGCTGGGTAGTGGTAGTGCATACCTTTAGTCCCAGCACTTGGGAGGCAGAGGCCAGCCTGGTCTACAGAGTGAGTTCCAGAACAGCCTGGGCTATACAGAGAAACCCTGTCTCAAAAAACCAACCAAACAAACAAACAAAACAAAAACAAAACAAAAAAAAACCTACTTGATAAGAAGGCTCAGTGGGTTAAGTGCTTGTGCAAGCATCAGGACATTTGTTTGGGTCTCTGAAACTCACAGCACATGTCTATAATCTCAGAACTTCTGCAGTAACATGAGAGGAGGAGGAGAATCCTCCAGAAGCCCTGGGGTCAGTTAGCCTGGCATATACAGCCAGGAACAAGAGGTCCTGTATCAAACAAAGTAAAAGGCAAGGACCAACACCTTAGGCTGTCTTTTGATCTCCATACTTCACATGCATTTACACAAGAACACCCATACATGTACACATGGATTTAATAAGTCACTTGATATAACAAAATCAGGCTTAACCATAACTTTCCAGGAACACTCCCTATATATGTTGTATAAGTAACATATACTACTTTCAGGTATGGAAATTATTGGAAAATGCTATTTATGGAAATAAATTTGATAAGCAGTTTAGAAAATCCATTTCCCATTAAAGATAAATCATTACTTACCAACATGCTGGATTAAATTAATCATGCCAAAAGCAGTTAACGTAGTAATAGCTCCAATGAAGCCTCATTAAATAATTGATTCTAATTTTATTTTTAGGGACTAGAGAGGGGCCCACATGTTACATTGAGTGTGCTCTCTACCTCCAGCCCAGTTAGAATAATTTAAAAGGAACAAAAGAGTTCAGCAGAGAGCACCTGGCTAATAGAGCTTTAGTTCCATTTTTAAAAGACAAATATTCAGCTACGGCGGAAAATTTCAGCTAGGGCTGGAAATAATAGTCATTGTCATCTGTGAAAAAAATCTGTACACAATTTCTTATAAAATATTACTCATTTATTTTGTGTGTGAGCGCAGGTGTGCACTTACCAAGGCCAGAGTATAGAGGTCAGCAGACAGTTCTCAGGAGTAGTTCTGCTCCTGTCTGTCATCTTATGGGATCTGGGGAGGGAACTCAGGTCCTGTTGGGGCTTCAACTGCATCATCCTGCTGAGACATGACATTAGCTCGGGTAGGCAATTTTATAATCCTGATCTTCAAACTCTTCTGCATCATTCCATGAGAGGGGTCTGAGCTCTGACAGATTCTCCGTGAGGTTGTCTGTTTATCTGCATTCCTTTCTGTTGCAGAACCAGTGATCTTTAATTTCTTTTACATGAAATATCTTCAGTGTACATGAAATTGAGAAGAGCCCTCTGAAACTGCAAGACAAAGCCGTTCTTTCTTGTTCTTCAATTTTTACGTATTAAGCACCGTATAAATCACAGACATGGTCTCTGGAGAGAAACATCTTCTCTTGAGGGTCTTGGTAATGAGAAAAAGAACCAACCACAACACAACAAAACATATATCTCTGACTAAAGAAAGGATGGAGTTGAATACAGACACCGCTACTTAGGGATCGTTGTAGAAAAGGCGGCAGAGGAGTGCAGGGTCTAGACGATCAGGAGTTTGCTATGAGATAGTGTCTCCTTGGAATATCAGACGTACACCCACAAGTCTCACCAAGAAGACTGCCAAAAACATGAACCAAGCAAGTATGACACCAACAGACAGACAAGCCAAGCTGGACAGGGAAAAGCCCAAGAGGCCTCACCCATACACAGAGACTGACAGAACTGAGTGACGCTAAGAGTGAGACAGAGAATCTCCAGGAAGAGTATACCGGTCACTTATCTAATACCAAATAGTCAGACCTGAAAACATAGGAGAAACATTTTGCAGACTGAGCAGGTTATATTCATATATTTGGAAATACATTTGTACATATTGTATGTAACAACAATTTATGATAAAAGTAGCCATGAGTTTGGAAGAGAGGAAGGGGTCATGTGGGTTTGGAGGAAAGAGAAGGGGAAAATGGGAATTATAAGTGGGTATGAATATGATCAAAATACATTATATGGATACAGGAAGTTTTCAAAAAATTAATAAAAGTATATTTAAAAAAATACAGTCCCTCTGTAGATGTCATACACACTTAACATCAGCACTTGGGAAGAAGTCAGCACTTGTGAGTTCTACACCAAGCTATCTCAAAATAAACGAACAAACCACCAAATATAACTCGATGTTATCTATATATAGCAAATCACAAGAGTCACAAAGTAACAATTTCAGGGCCCCATCCCCATTAACAAGGAAGGATGGTACCTCACAGGCATGGTACCACAGTTTTACTCAGGTCTTCAAGGAGGAAAGGAGGTGAAAGCTTCATTTCCCACACATCTGAATACTCACAGATTACAGGCAATCGCTGGTGCACAGATTACTTGCAAAAACATCTCAGGAAAGACAGCCTATTAGATAAAGGGTTTATCTACAAGGACAGAATGTTCGGGTATTTTTTTTTAAAAAAAAATCCTTTATGGATCTACCTACTAAGTTGAATAACGTGTCTACTCTATCGACAATTTAATCTTGGACAACATTTTAAAGTTTCACAGGCAAAATTAGACCATAATTTCAATAATTCAATTTGAACACACAGCATAAAGCTCCTTTCTCTATATTTCAAACCTTTCCCCTGCTTTTAGGAAACATAATTGCATAATTCAAACTCCTTCAATACTGTGACCTAGTTCCCTCTTGATGTTATAAATGGCTCACGTAACTATGGTAACCATCTAGGGAAAATGAATGTTTTTCTGGTCAGCATTATGCAAAGTATAACATATGTGTTATTTTTTTCTCTCTGTTATAAACAAGGAGCCCAAAATGTTTGCCTTTTACATTAGTAAAAGTTATGGGACCAGTATACTGAGCTTCTCATCCATGATAGTTCAAGTGATTTCTGGGTCCTTTTTTTTTTTTTTTTTTTTTTTTTTTTTTGGTTTTTCGAGACAGGGTTTCTCTGTGTAGCCCTGGCTGTCCTGGATCTCACACTGTAGACAAGGCTGGCCTCGAACTCAGAAATCCACCTGTCTCTGCCTTCCAAGTGCTGGGATTAAAGGTGTGTGCCACCACTGCCCAGCTATTTCTGGTTCCTTAATTTAAATGTTTTAGGTTAACTGTTTAGTAGTTAGTTATCCTAAATGCTGAATACTACCACTATAAAGCCCAAGCTCAAAGTAGATAGGTTGCAATATAACACTCTTGGTAAGGAATCTGATATTTCCTTAACTTTGTACTAACTAAAGTAGTTTCTTTTTCTTTTTTAAAAAAGTACTTATTTTATGTATATGAGTACACTGTAGCTGTCTTCAGATATTCCAGAAAAGGGCATCAGATCCCACTACAGATAATTGTGAGCTACCATGTGGTTTATGGGAATTGAACCCAGGACCTTTGGAAGAGCAATCAGTGCTCTTAACTGCTGAGCCATCTCTCCAGTCCCCAAAGTAGTTTCAAAAAAAAAAAAAAAAAGGGAAAGAAAAAAACCCGTATGCTGAAAGGAAATTAAATCTCCAGCATATACTTAGATACTAGTAAGAGACCTCTTCAGTTGGTGAAGATTTTTATTTATATTCTTTTAAAATAATTAGTGTAGTATATATTAACTGTATTTATAAAGCAGTTAACATGTCTTAAAACTGAGCTCAGTAGAGTTATAGACAGTTAATTTACAAGTTTATTGGTTACCTTTTGTACTAATGAATTGATTTAAAAAGCTTCACAGGACCATCCAGAACAAATACTCTAAAATTAGTATAAGCGTCTAGATTTTAAGGATTCATTTGCATTAGGTACAATTACATTTCTATAACGAGTTGTCATTTGGTGAGCTTTGTTATGCTTTGGAGATCTCAGTCTAGGTCTGTGTAGCCCTAGCTGGCCTGGAACTTCCTATGTAGACTGGGCTGACCTTGAACTCACAGGTTTTTTGTTTGTTTTTTTTAAAGATTTATTTATTTTATGTGTGAGTGCTCTGTCTGCATGTACACTTGGATGCCAGGAGAGGGCATTAGATCACATTGTAGATGGTTGTGAGCCACCATGTGGTTGCTGAGAATTGAACTCAAGACCTCTGGAAGAGCAGCCAGTGCTCTTATCTGGTGAGCCATCTCTCCAGCTCCCTAGAGTGCTAGGATTGAAGTAGTATGCCATCACACCAGGCTGGATGCTTCTTTATGTAAAAATTTCATTTGCCATAATTTTTCTGAATCTCCCAATATTTTTAATTGTTTTTCAACCATGCAAATATCAGATAAACATTGCAGTTTCATTAAACTAAAGAGGGAATTAACTACTCTTAATGGTTTAGGAAAAACCTCACTGACCAAATGAAATGTTCGAGACTTGATTGGACTCTGTTAATCCAAATGTGAAAAGATTAAGCGAGACAGTGGACAAACACAAAACTTACGTTATGAAAAATTATGGGTTAGAGTAATGGCAATGTACGTCTAAACTCTCAGTGTATTTTATCTGTTTACAGATAAGCATTTTCGCATAAGATTTATATTTATACATGTATGAGTGAGTGTTGTGCTTGCTTGTGTGAGTGTGTGTGTGTGTGTGTGTGCCCATGGTGCCACAGAGGTCAGTAGAGGGCACTGATGCCTTGGAACTGGAGTTACAGATAATTGTGAGCCACCAGGTAGGTGCTGGGAAACACATATCCACGAGGTATAATATATTACCAAAACTCCTGTAATAAACAATTCTCCACACACACATCATTTTGACAAGACGGGGAATTTGAGCAGGAAATAGAAGTAGGGCCAGACAAGAGGCCCTACACTGCTAAGCAGCATAGACACTCCTTTTCGATGAATGTTTTAAGAAGCAGTGTCACCAGCAGAGATGTTTTGGCTGGCTGTTCAGTGGCCTTGTAGAAGTTTTGCCTTTTTTTAAAAATAAGAAAGTGTTTAGATAATTTTATGTGTATAAGTGTTTGCCTGCATGTATGTAGATGCACCGATCTGTGCTTGGTGCCCACAGGAGTCAGATCCCCTGGAACCGGAGTTAGGAATGGTTGTGAAGTGCATTGTGGATGCTGGGAAATGAACCCAGTCCTCTGCAAGAGCAAGTGCTCTTAGCCACTGAACCATCTCTATAGCCCCAATCACATGAGATTTTAATAAGCCACTGAGGGTAAAAAACAAGGGTTATATATTAAATATAGGCACATGTTGATTACGGTGATCTGAGCAAATGGTATATATAAGTATACTTTTGTGTTTGGAAGTTTACATCATAAAAAACTTAAAATATATTTATTAAGCTGATCATGCAGCACTTGGGAGGCAGAGGAAGGAGGATTTCTGAAGAAGTTCGAGGCCAGCCTGGTCTACAGAGTGAGTTCCAGGACAGCCAGGGCTACACAGAAAAACCCTGTCTCAAAAAACCAAAACACACACAAACAAAACAAAACAAAACAAAACAAAACAAAACCCAGCTGATCAGGGTAGCACATGTCTGTATTTCCAGCACTTGGGAGATAAATAAAAGAGATCTTAAGTCTGAGGCTGTATTAGTCAGGGTTCTCTAAAGTCACAGAACTTACGAATAGTCTCTGTATATTAAGGGAATGTGTTGATGACTTACAGTCTGTAGTCCAATTCCCCAACAATGATTAGCAGCAGCTGTGAATGGAAGTCCAAGGGTCTAGCAGTTGCTCAGTCCAACAAGGCAAAGAAGAGGGAGTCTTCCTTCTTCCAATGTCCTTATGGAGGTCTCCAGCAGAAGGTATGGCCCAGATTTAAGATGTGTACCACCATGCCTGGATCTGGGACTTGCTTTGTCCCAGATGACCTTGAACTCAGAGATCTCCTTGCCTTGATCTCCTGGGATTAAGAACCACTATGCCTCAAGATCTCCATGCCAAGATCCAGGTCAGAAATTTGTATCTCCCAGGCTGAAGATCAGGATCACAGGTGAGCCTTCCAATTCTGGATTGGAGTTCATTGCAGATATAGTCAGGTTGACAACCAGGAATAGCCATTACAATCCACCCCTTGTCAACTTGACACAAATAATATCTCATGTCCACGTGAAACAATAACAAGTCATGAATATGCCTAACACAATCTAACTATTCCTCGTACAATCACAAACGCATTTGTAAATTTAGAATGGGGCAATGTCACTTGGGAACATTCATTTAGTATCTCAATTTAAATACCAATTGATGTAAAAGAAATTAGAAGAAAGACAAATGTATTCTTAACAAAATAAAACGGAAGCATTCATATTACTTTATAATCCTTGTTTGTGTAATTGGTTACGTGGCCTTAGCTGGTATTTATAACTACCTTCCTCTACTACCCATTCGGTACTTCCTCTACCCTTTGCAAGCACCTCAGGTCTTGGCTCTTGTCCTAGAGGAATGACCCATACTTCATTCATGATGTGTCTGTGCCCTTTGTCATCCTGCTTGGATTAGGCTGTTGTAGTTTCCCACTGACTTTAATCACAGGACACGGTAGTACTAAGAGACACCCTAAGTGATCTCCTGTACTCTGGACATAATCCTGCTTACCTCCATTGTGGAGAGACAATCCAGTTTCCCCATGGTAATCTGGATCTGTCACCCCTCCTAACACTGTTATTCCTTTCTTAGCCTGTTGGTTTAAGGGCATTAGAACCCCAAAATGACCAGGGTGAAATCTGAGCTTCCAGTTCAGTGGAACGTTTGTTGTGGCTCTTGGTAGGAGCACTCCCTGCTCTGGAACCAAAACTTCTAGGCCAGCAGAACCTAGAGTTGTGGAAACAGGAAGCAAAAATTTTCCTACAGGGTCACTAGGAGTAATAGTGAGTAGAACTATTCCCTTTTCTATCCATTGATTCCTGGACCCATGGATCCTGGCTATGGGAGAAACTGCACCATATATGGGATGTTGATTCAAAGCATATCCTGCCTTCTGAAGAACCCTGACCCAGCCCTCCATGCTGCTGCCATATAATTGGCATTATAAAAGATACACTATAACTGTATCTTCAAAAGACCACTCCATCTTTCTATCAGACCAGCTGCTTCAGAATGATGGGCTCCTGTAACATTTTTCCCCCACACAGGCTGCTTTCAGAAGGATGCCAGAATCAGATTAACCTCCATGAATAAATGCGGCAAGAAAAGCACACTTGCAATAATCCATACCTATTGCCATGTTTGAAGTTCGTAAAGGTTTCTACCAGTGCCAGTGGAAATACAACAATCTGGATTTCTTTCTCCTCCTCCAGTCTGTCAGAATTATTAGAGGAACCAAGTGTGCTTTCCAAAAATCCTTCCTTGCTTCCCAACGGGTAAGTCTGCATCACCAACTTTCCTCAGTTCCCACACATCAAGTCTGCCTGTAGATCAGTAAGCAGGCTATATAAAATCCATGGGCCCACACAGTGCCTATCTCCAATCAACGGGAAACTGAGCAGCTTGCAAGAATTCGACCTTTTAGCTAGCACTGGCTGAACCAAGTTTGTGAATAAACACAAAAATTAATTCAGGTTAAAAAAACAAACAAAACAAAACAAATAAAATCCAAATCCACTTGGGAGGCAGAGGCAGGTGCATTTCTGAGTTCGAGGCCAGCCTGGTCTACAGAGTGAGTTCCAGGACAGCCAGGGCTGCACAGAGAAACCCTGTCTCGAAAAACCAAAAAAAAAAAAAAAAAAAAAAAACAAAAAACAAAAAAAAACAAAACCTCAGCGTTAGAGGATATTAACACATTAGTTTCCAGGCTTTACAATATGGCCATTGTCCTAAGGACGCCGAGTTCCGCGTTGTGTTATACGAAATCCAAATTTTCATCTAGACCAGGAGCTAGATTTCCCTTGGCATGCCAACAGCTGCTTAGTATACACCACGAAAGTGTTCCGAGCCAGGCAGTGGTGGCACACGCCTTTAATCCCAGCACTTGGGAGGCAGAGGCAGGCGGATTTCTGAGTTCGAGGCCAGCCTGGTCTACAGAGTGAGCTCCAGGACAGCCAGGGCTACACAGAGAAACCCTGTCTCGAAAAACAAAACAAAACAAACAACGGCCGAACAGGCCGTGCAACAGGTATAGCGCTGCAAACCAGGCACCCAAACTTATCACTCTGGCGTTTCTCTTTTCTGACTCAAAGACGCTGCTCCCAATGGGGTTTACACAAGCGTTTCGTCAAAATTCGGCGAGTACTCTTACTTATAGCTATTTCTGCGGGGCGGGGGACCAAAACAGCCCAAGTATTTATATACATTCCGGAAGTCTATCCGTAATTACAGTTAGCTCCTCCTCCTGGCCTTTCACGGATGGTCCTGGGGGAGTAAGGCGGATAACCGCTCACACACCAAGCCCTGCACTCGGTGGCTTATCCGATTTCTAATGCCATCTTCACTGCTCCCCTGATGGTTAGTGGTGAAGCCAAGTAAAAACACAGCGCCGTGCGCGTGTGTGTAGTGAACATACAGTGCGGTCGGTGTGTGTATGTGTGTGTGTGAGCTTCTCATTCCGTGGCCACGCCAAGTCCTTGCTGGTGTGAGCTGCCTAAGCGATCGGACTCTGGAAACAGTTTTCTTAAGGTGGTTTGGGGCCGGGGACCGGGGAGGTGGAGTCTTGCCACCTTCTCCCTAAACCAAACTCTTAAGGCGCGCGAGGAGGGGAGCAGACCCTGCGAGCCACCCGGGCGCTGGGGGGGGGGGGGAGGGGGCCGCATGCAAGGCGGGAATCCGCATTTCAAAGCCGAGGGCAGAGGGCACACCGCCTACCTCCGCGGTCGGCCCCGGTGCTCCGGGAGCCTGACGGCGACCGGAGCACGACCGTGGCCGCGGGGCGCTCGGCGGGAAGCCGCCGCGCATGCCCGGAGCCGCGCCCGCTGCACCCTGGGTCGCCTTAGTTCCCTCAGGCCTCACTCGGCCAGAAGCGCCCAGGGGCCGCTCGCTGCTGTCTTGGAGGCTCGCGAGGGAGGCGCTGGATCCGCCAGATGGAGGCAAGGTCGGTAACTCCGGGCCGAGCGAGCCGAGCCGGCGCTTCCTATCTCTGTAGGGTACAGAAAAGAGAAAGCGGTCGCCCGGCCTCCCGGGGGCAACAGTCAGACTTTGGGCGAAGGGGCAGGCTCAGCCATGCGGCCCCTTTAAGAGGGGGCGGGGCGCAGCCTGCCGTTTGGCCGCCCTCCGCACCCTCCCCCCGCCCCAGGCGAGAGTTGACAGACCAATCGCCCGGGTGGCGCAGGGAAGGCGGGAGAATGCGAACTCTTCGGTAGGGCGATAGGGGCGGGGCCCCAGCCTTATTAGGAGTGAGTGCTGCGCAGGCGCAGTTGCGGCCGCTGGCCAAGGGGCGGGGGCAAGTCCACTGAGACTCCGACAGGCACCGAGGCTGATAGAGAGGCGAGAGGGTAGCGAGGGGCTTGTCAAGGGGATCCGGGCGGCCGGGCAGCCCTGGTAGTGTCTGGGGAGTCCCAGGAGGGACAGCCAGTGTCACCGCCCGGGAGTCCGCCGCCGTCGGTCGCGGGGAACCCGGCTGCTCTCTCCCAGCGAGGGAGGGGGCCGGAGGGAGCCCCGGTCTCGCCCCGCCCCTGGGCTTGTTACCGCGGGGGCGGGGAGTAAGGGTTTCTTCTGGGGGGAGTGGAGATCGGGGGACTCGGCGGTGCCCTCTCGAGCGGCTGCCGTGTCCCCGCGGCGCCGGGCTGCCGAGCGGAGGAGCGGCGGTCGTGGCTGTTGCATGTGTGGCTGCTGGATGCGGAGGCGGCGGCGGCGGCGGCGGCGAGGAGCAGCAGCGGCGGCAGGATGTTAGGGCAGCAGCAGCAGCTGTACTCGTCGGCCGCGCTCCTGACCGGAGAGCGGAGCCGGCTGCTCACCTGCTACGTGCAGGACTACCTGGAGTGTGTGGAGTCGCTGCCCCACGACATGCAGAGGAACGTGTCGGTGCTGCGGGAGCTGGACAACAAATACCAAGGTACTTTCCCTCTCTCGGGTGACAGTGTGCGCGAAGTGCACCGAGCGATCTGGTGTGTGGGACCGGGAGAGGGTACTGCACGGCACACTCGCGGCCCTCCCTGTCCCGGCTGCGGCTGACTAGCACTTCCGAGGACCGCCGGTCAGCCCCCGCTGCAGCTCTGGCGGCTAGCTGCAGCTGCCGCGGACGGGGAATCAGCCATTTTAAGCGAGCATTTGTTCCGGTGCCTGCCGGCTGGGTGCCGCACACTGTCCTGCCCGGGGCTGGCGAGTGTGCAGCGGGGCGCGGGCTGGACTGGGTGCTGGGCCTGCTTGCCCCTTGCCCGCTGGGCTCCCTCCCTCTGCGAGCAGATGCATTGGAACGTATGGGGGGGAGGGGGCGAGAGGACGGCGAAGGTGGACTCGGGAGATGCCCCCCCCCTCCGGCTCCCGGCGTGGCGCGGGACGAGGACAGTCTGTGCTTCCCTCTCGCCCCGGGGAAAGTTCCGGGCCGCCCGGTGCCTCAGCCCTTCCTCAGCTACTGCCAAATGGTTAAAGGGGGAGGGGTCCCCCGCAGGGCCGGGCGGAGAGAAGGGGTGTGTGTGTGGCGGGGGAGGGCCCGGCCTAGGGGCGGGGCCTGCAGGTGTGACGTCCTATGGGCGGGGCGCGCGCTCCCGCGGGCGTCGGCCACGGCGGGCTGCTCGGAGGGGGCCTGGGTGGACTGAACTGACCGCTGGGCGGGACAGTAGATGGGCTTAGGCGGAGTCAGTGTTGGGTGGTGATATTTCAAATCTCTCCTACCCAGTGAGTGAATCAAGGCGCAGGCACTGCTGTGGGACTGTCTCTGACCCTGGCTCAGCATAGGTTCCGGGCTATGTGTCACTTCCGGACTTCTGGAGGAAGTGGGTTCGTTGGCTGGGCAACCACCTGGCGTCCTTGCACCCTTGGGTTCCTCCTCCACCAAGTTTAAATGAGGAGAAAAGCTGCTGCTTCCTCTTTTTATTTTTTTGTCATCAAAGAAACTAGGACAGGGAATTATCTTTAGGGACTGTCATACCCTTCTCCTGCTAGGACAGGAGAAATTTAAATGGAGATATGGTCAGCCTTTAACAATCCCTACTCAGGAACCGGTGTAGACCTAATATGGACCTTAAAAACAACTTGGAGCCATTCTGTTTTCCCAGACTGTCACCAGTCCTGTAACTTAATCCTGTAATACACCCCATGGTGACTTAGCATGTTAGAGCATTTAGGTGTTTCAATCGACAAACTTGTTTTCTGAGTCTCTGATCAGATTGTTTATAGTATGTCAGTGTTTTCACCAGATTCAAAAGACTTATGAGATAAAAATTTACTTTCATAGACAAAATGTATAGAGATGGAGTAATGTACTCAATTAATTGTGTGGAGAATATTTTATTTCCTAGCTGTGTGCTTCGAAAACACAGGTGTTTTAAAACTGTGACTCCTCTCATTCCCAAGGGATTGAAGTTAGGACTCACAGGATAGGTAAAGGTCCTACAAATCTACCCCTGTTCCCACCCTTTAAAAAATGAGTGTTGTCTCGTGTTATTTTCTGCAGACATGGGGAACATACATGAAAGGCAACCTAGCTATGAGGCATGAGCTTGAGAATTCTGTGCCAAAATATGTAGTTTTCCTTATGTCAAAACTGAATTATATTCTTTAAAAGCACAAAACTCACACTATTTTAGGTTGGTAGTGGCATAATTTTTGACAGGGAAATTTGTGATACCCTGTAAATAAATTGTCATAAATTGTTTGGGTAACAAGACCTTACAAGACTAAGAGGTTAATGCAAACCAGCACCATTATGATTGGGATTAATTCCAAGAATAATACACAAATAGTGGCCTAGCTTCTGCGTAGGCACATAGTTGCTAAGCTCAACTTCTCAGTTTTATTTTTGTTAGAAGCTTTTTTATATATATATATTTTTTTGTTTTCTTGGTTCAGATTTTATTTTCACTAATTCTTAAGCATTTTCTAGTATGGGGGTCTGATGTTACAGTGCCTTTCAGAAATTATTACATAGTCCATTAAGTAGAGAAACAAAGAAAAACAATTGTTTTAAACATTTATTGCAGGATATGGCCATAGAAAGCCTTCAGTGTCTCTTTAGCATTTCCTTCGTAATTTTCTAGAGAAATAGCAGCCTTTGAGCTAAAATGTAGTATGTGATTTCCAGTGCCTTTGGAAGTGTTGCATGATCAGATGGACATGTTTGGCCCTTCAAAGTCTGAAGGTCTTGATCTTTTTTTCCCATCTCATGTAGCTATGATTGTATTCTCATGGGTTTGCTTCGGAGAAATTTTTTTTTTTTTTTAGATTTATTTATTTCATATATGTGGGTATACTGTCGCTATCTTCAGACACACCAGAAGACGGCATCAGATGTCCATTACAGATGGTTGTGAGCCACCATGTGGTTGCTGGGAATTGAACTCAGGACCTCTGGAAGAGCAGTCAGAGCTCCTAACCGCTGAGCCATCTCTCCAGCCCCGGAGAAATGTTTTTAAGTGCTGGACATTGAACCTAGAGTCTCACACATGTGTATCGAGCAATAGCAATCTACCACTGAATTATTCCCAAACCCTCTTTTTATTTTGATACAGGAGCTCGCTGAGTTACCCAAGATGGCCTTGAACCCACTGTGTAGCCCAGACAGCTATTGAAATTGTGATCTTCCTGCCTCACTTTTTTAAGTGAGATTAATAGCTTGTGCCACTAGGCCTAGCACGATGAAAAGAAAAAATCTCTATCCCATATATGGGCTGAGTACTTCTTTTTGTTTTTTGTTTTTTTCTCACTGTATAGTTAAGATGTCCTTATAAATTTTTATCTTATCACAGTGTCAGTGTGCAAGTATGGCACAAGGAATGTTTAACTCTTATTATGAGATACAGAATGTTTTGTGTCTAACAAGAAAATTGCTAATGTCCTTATTTTTTCCCTTAGGAAAATTAGGGTTATGGAACATGCACTTATACCCATACTTGAGCAAAACAGTATATATTTGGATTTTTTTTCAAACATGTGATATGCACAGGCCAACAAGATGGCTCAGTTGGTAAAGGGCCTGTCAGCCAAGCCTGACAACCTGAGTTCAATTCCTGGAACTCACATGGTGTAAGCAGTGAACTGATTCCCATAAATTGTCCTTTGGCCTCCACCAGAGTGCTATGGCATTGCCTGAGAGCTTACACACACACACACACACAAACACACACACACACACAGAGAGAGAGAGAGAGAGAGAGAGAGAGAGAGAGAG
>NW_021620984.1:6877892-6911365 GCF_004785775.1 Grammomys surdaster
GAGAGAGAGAGAGAGAGAGAGAGAGAACTCAGCTGTTGTTGTTGTTGTGGTGGCAAAATTGTCCATCGAGTGTTAATACCTGCAATTTCCAGGAAGAAGGTAATCCATAAATGTTGTTCTAATTATTCACTTTGTCACCTGCTTTCAGATAGCCAGCATTATGTACTTAACGTTTCTGCTCTTTGTAGTAGTCATTGGAATATAGCAGTGATGAGGGATGCAGTAGTAACATTGGAAGGTAAAGCAGTGGTGTGCTAAGGTAGTGTTGAAATCTAATTGCTGCTGTTTACTTTTTTACCCTCAGACAGACCTCTTTCGTGTAGCATTGTATCATAGCTGGATAAGAAATAGAACAGATTTGAATAAAACTAAACTTAATGAGATCTTTGATGACTTGTGAAATTGTACATTCTGGTGACTCAGCAATTGCTTGATTTAAGAGTGCCCAACTTTTAATACAGTTGCATCAGCAGCTTCAGTAAGCATTGAATCAACTGCTGAGTTAGATACAAAGGTAGAATGGTCCAGTGCTGACGTTACTTAATTCTGTAGTGGCTTGGTCACTGGATGCCAGCAACAGCAGATCTACTCTGGAAATAGTTTTGATTTTCAGAATTTCCCATGTGATGCCAAAATAAAAGAGCCATTTAAAACTAAGTTGTCAGGAAGCTGAGAAATGCTGACATCTGCCTTTTAAAAGAGTAGGATGTGAAAATTAAGGTAATGTGTCTCTCTGGAGTCACGTAACTAGTCACTGATTGGGCTGTAATTTCTGTAAACACACAAATGGGTACCAATCTGTGACTGCGTCTGAGGACCACCTCAGGTTTTATGTGTATAGAGTTGTTTTGATGTTCAAATAAAGAATCAGCAATAAGGAACTCAGCAAATTCTAAATTAGTGTGTCTTATGTAATACTTTTGTCTTACTTTGTCATACAAGTCTTGAATACTTTGATTGTTAATTTGCTACAGTGTGTGTGTGTTCTGTGAAGGTGAGAGATTGATATTTTATATCTTCCTCTATTGCTCTCTACCTTGGGTTTTGTTTTTGTTGTTGTTTTGAGACAAATCTTTCACTTAAGCTAGACTACCTCTGAGCAGCAAGCCCCTGGGGTTCCCCAGCACTGAGATTACAGGTGCACACAACCACAACGCTTTTTATGTGGGTGCTGGGAATCAGCCTAGGTCCTCAGGATTGTGTGGCATCACTTTAGAGACTAAGCCATTTCCCTGTTTCCCCTTTACTTTTTAAAAATCAGATGAACGATCTTAAGGTTTCTGTTGTCCTTGTTAGCTACTTCTAACTAGCTTTGTCTTAGGGTTCTGTTGGAGAGAAAGGAGTTTATTTCAGCTTACAACTCAGGCCATAGTCTAGGTCTGGGGAAAGTCAGGGCAGGACCTCAAGGCAGAAACTGGGAGGCAGGAACCAGAGCACAAACCATGCTGCTTACTGGCGTGCTCCCAGAAGCTTGCTTTCTTTCGCATCTCAGAACTACCTGCTAGGGTTTTGAGGCATTTCCTCAATTGAGAGTTTCCCTTGCTCAATAACTCTAGCTTCTGTCAAGTTGACAAAAAATTAGCCAGAACAACCTTTGACGTTTTTAAAAATTATTTTTACTTAATGTGCGTGTGAGCATATGAGCATATATGGAGGTCAGAGAACAGTTTGCAGGAGTCAGTTCTGTACTTTTACAGTGTTGGTCCCAAGGATAACATTGAGATTGCCAGGCTGGTAGCAAGTTCCTTTTCCTGTTATGCCATTTGCCCCCGAGTATACTTTCATATTGGATGATGTAGCATTTGTATGAAAATAATGTGTTCAGCGTATACATAAATAGACTTTCCTGCTTTAATTCTAACTTGAAAATAATGTATGTGCTAATACGCCCTAATATTCTTCTTTTTCCCCCCTTTTAGAAACTTTAAAGGAAATTGATGATGTCTATGAAAGGTATAAGAAAGAAGATGATTCAAACCAGAAAAAACGCCTACAGCAGCATCTCCAGAGAGCGTTAATCAATAGCCAAGAATTGGGAGATGAGAAAATTCAGATTGTCACACAGATGCTCGAATTGGTGGAAAACCGAGCAAGACAAATGGAGCTGCATTCCCAGTGTTTCCAAGATCCTGCTGAAAGTGAGCGGGCCTCAGACAAATCGAAGATGGATTCTAGTCAACCCGAAAGATCTTCTAGAAGACCTCGAAGACAGCGGACCAGTGAGAGCCGTGACTTATGTCACATGACAAATGGGATTGACGACTGCGATGATCAGCCTCCGAAAGAAAAGAAATCCAAGTCTGCTAAGAAGAAGAAGCGCTCCAAGGCCAAGCAGGAGAGGGAAGCGTCACCTGCCGAGTTTGCCATAGATCCCAACGAGCCCACCTACTGCTTATGTAACCAAGTGTCTTATGGGGAGATGATAGGCTGTGACAATGAACAGTGTCCCATTGAATGGTTTCACTTTTCATGCGTTTCACTCACCTATAAACCAAAGGGGAAATGGTATTGCCCCAAGTGCAGGGGAGACAATGAGAAAACCATGGACAAAAGTACCGAAAAGACAAAAAAGGAGAGGCGAGCGAGGTAGTGAAGGCCATCCATGTTTTAAAGGGTTCTTTGTCTTTTATAGAATTGGTTTACTTTGAGAAAATGTTTTAGGGTAAATGCATAAGACTATGCAATAATTTTTAATCATTAGTATTGATGGTGTATTAAAAGTTGTTGTACTTTGTCTGTGACCTTAATTTTCTGCACTGAATTACCAAATATTTTCAGCCAGGTAGTCTTGTGAGGAGCTGATGAAAGGAGCAGGCAGAGAGTATGAACGAACTGCAAGCAGCTGCCCAAGCCACGCCCATCCCACCCCACCTCGAACTCCCATGCTGTTTGGGGGTAAACCCAAAAAGTTTTGCTAACATTTTATTCTAGTTCTGTGTGCTTACGAATTTTATGTATTGTTGGATTTCTATGTCAAATTATCCTGGTAATTTCAACCATGAACACTATCCTGTTTAGTGATTCTTACTGCCTCCATGTATACAGACACTTGTTCAATCTCTAGTTTCCCAGAAATTCCAGAAACGAGAGAGAAGAGTAGTCCCTGGTCCCATGTGGACTAATGTGTTCTTACTGGAGTATTTGCTGCTATAGTTCCTTGGTAGCTTTTGATACCTGTCAATTGTAGCGTCTGTAAAAGCCCCTGCTTCTTCAGAACAGACACACCTCATCTAGTGCTTAATAAGGGACTTGTTTCGGTTTGATCAGGACACATAAGACTAGTTAGAAATACCAAAAACGCTGCCACTGCCTCATACTGGCAAGATTTGGAATATTTAGCATCATGGTTCAAGGTTGAAGAATTTAAAGGTGTGTCTTAATATTTTCCATGTGACCCACTGCTGGGATGTTTAGGCACTGACCTGTCAGTGGGATAAAGGCATATATTAGTCTTTAAATATTGCCTTTTCTGTCAAACAGTTATTTTAAATAGTTTTTTTCTGGGGGCTAGAGTTTATTTCTGTCCCAATGAGTAATTATACATTATTTTTAAATAATAGTATATTTACCTTAACCTTCTGATATTGGTGCTGTTTGATGTTTTCATGTTTATTGAACTAATTTCACTATAACAATATGATTAATAATGTATTTGTAAATTGAATTTTCCAAGACTTTGATATTTTAAGGTTAAGCTCTTGGTGGATCTGTGACCATGTGTTGGAGCAGTTTTTGGTTATGGAGGGCAGCAGATGGACTAGTCCTTTAAACTTATGTGCAACATCTGTCCTATTCATCATTTCTTTCTAATCTGATAATCTTGGTTCTCTTTGATTAACATGTGAAAAATCCTGTCTGCTTGTTTGGAAAAAAAAATTTTTTTTTTTTCTCTTCAAGCTCTCTGTGTGACTTAGGCCCTGTCATTTCACCTTACCTGAATGGCGGGTCACTGACCTGGAAAATGAGTTGGCTTAACCATCCTCAAGGGTCTTTTGAAATTTCAGTGTTGTACTGTGGTGAAAGATTTTAACAATGAAATGGCTTGCTTTTCTCTTTCATTAATGTCCTCCATCCTGAGGTATGACAGCAGTTTTAAGGGTGAGCTTAGAGGTGGGTAAATGAACATTATTTTATTTCCATCCCAGGGTATTTTGCTTGGTGACTATGGCCAGTTGATTATCTTACTTCTTAAGTAAGAAATATTAGGTAGTATGGTATTTATTTTTACTGTAACGTTGTTGAGTTGTAAAGAAACCCATTTCCCTCTTGAACATCACTGTTTAACTGATGCCATTAATGATGTAGTCAGGCACTTGGGAGGCAGTAGCAGGCAGATTTCTGAGTTCAAGGCCAGCCTGGTCTACAGAATGAGTTCCAGAACAGCCAGGGCTTCACAGAGAAACCCTGTCTCAAAAACAAAAAACAAAAAACAGACAAAAAAGATGTAGTCAGTAGGAACAAAGCTCTCCAAAGCTTTGAGGTCTGACTATAGAGAACTTAACTACTCTTTCAGTTCACACTTTGTGACAGAGATTCCCAAACTTACCTCATGTTGGAATTACCTTAGTTTGAAAGCATTGATACATGAGCCCCAACCCCAGCAATTGAGATAGAATTCATTTGGAATGTGACTTAAGCATTAGGCTTTTGTAAACGTCCCCATTCTAATGTATAGAAAAGTTTTGAAACCACTGCCCTATGAAATTTTCAGTGTATCGAAAACTTTGGGGAGATTTCAGCATCAGACATTTGTGGCTCTAAAGCTACCACCATTCGTAGTTGAGCGCACCTCTGCTCCAGGGACTACTCTACCCTGTTGAGATAGGCAAAGAAAAATTCCCTCTTGAGGACCACACACATTCTAGCAGAAAAGTCAGATGTATAAAACATTAAGTAACTGTTTCCGAGGTTAAATAAAGCACAATAAAATAAACGTGGAAAATGAGAGGGGTGAGTATGTATCAAACCCAATGAGTTAGGAAGGACCTCTAAGGTAGTCAGATGTCACAACAGTGTATGTGGTGGCGGGGTAGGTAGGATAACCTTGACCAGCATTAGAGTACTGAGGAAAGAGCTGGAGAATAAAGGTTTTGGAAATCATGGTGAACAGGTTGGGAAGGCACTGAAAGACTTTGAGTCACAGTCTGATTTGTATTTAAAGATGAGTTTAGCCATTGAGAATAGAATCTGTAGGCCCCTTACAGAAGTGGGGGTGGGGAGTTAGAAAACTCAGAAGTATTTGCCTCCCAACTAGCAGTTTAGGTCTGTGAGGTTAGCTATGGAAAGGCTGTCTAATGGTGTATCTCTATCTAAAAAAAAAATGTTTTAAAGATTTTAAAGTGTGTGCAGTGCTCAGAAAAGCTAAGAGGACATCCAGTCCTCAGAGCTGGATTATAGACTGAGCTGCCTCATGAATGCTGGGAACTGAAGTCAGGTCCTCTGGAAGAACAGGAAATATTGTTAACCACTGAGATTTTTGTTTTAAAAGGCCCAGTTAATTTGATTTGACCTAGGGATTGGCAAGCAATGTGATAACAAGGGTAACTCTTAGATCTCTGGTCTGGGGGTGAGGACGGAGGCTCCGCATATTTGGGATGGCAACCAAGTGGTTCTGGAAGAGAGGTTTGTACTTGGGTGTGAAATGACTCACAAATTTCTAGGGCAACCCAGTGCGGAGTCCTGAGTTTGATAGGCTCTGGGAAGAGATGGGGTAAGCATTTGGAGAGTCAGTGTGGTTGAGTTAGTGTTTCTCAAGTGTCTGCATCACCTCCACTTGTTACAGTGCAGAATCTGATCAGTAGATTGCTTGTAGGAGCTGAGAGTCTGCACTGTAATCAAGGCTTGCTGGTGCTGATGCTGTTCAGGGATCCACAGGGTGAGGAGTGGCCAAGTTATTTCAGAAGAGGAAGGAGTTGACTGGGAGCTAGTCTGACCTTGGAAATAGGAAGCAGCAGAAGTGCCTTCTCATTCCTCAGATAACCCAAAAAGTGGTCCCCTATTTATTTCTAATAGAAAGGTTCTGAGAAGAGCGCAGCATCTCATTCAAGTGCTGTTCAAGTAAGTCGAGCACAGAGAACCATCAGGTTGATTAGTTGAATAGGCTACAGGTATGGTGGGTGAAGAACCCAACATTGACCAGAGGAGGACTGAAGTAGTTAACTGGACTGTAAGTCAAGCTTTGATGCAAAAGGTTGAGCAAGGCTATTTACCTGATTTAAATACGTACTATGTACTGGTTTGCAAGACAGTGTTTTGGGTAGTGGGGGGGTGGGGTAAGGCAGTGAGTAAAGACAACAATCTGAGTTTGAGATGCTTAGATTCCAGAATGCATAGGGGTAAAGGCAGATGGGTAGCTAAAGTTGGCATGGGGGCTGTGAGATTGTACATTCCTGGTGAAGAGCCGAGAATGGAGAGGATGCTGGAAATCTGTAGGAATTAAAGATAAGTGTGTGAAATGTTGCTTAGGAGAGTGGGAACAAGAATAGTCCAGGAAAAGTCAGTCTGAGCTATTGCTTTGCCAAGGGTTTGGGTTCTACCTTAAGACAAGCCATTTGCAAACTATGAACATTTGCAAAGTATGAAAAAAATGAAAATACAAAATAACCCCTCTAAGTCTCTGAGCCAAAAAAATTGCATTTCCTTGACCCTCTTTGTATGCCCACTAATCCTCTGCAGCATCCCGCCTCATGGCCTTGTGTAGGGTGGAGAGGCACAGCCCTTCCCGGGGCAGCTACTGGGAGTGGAGCAGGTAGGCTCTGCTGCACTTTCTGGGCCAATCGCTTGTGCTTTGATGTAGAGCCAGGTATGTTTTCAATAACGTGTGTCAGTTTGAACTTAGCTTAATTGTGATTCCTTGACCTGGTGCACAGGTCAGGAAACTGGCTCAGTTTCCTTTCTCAGTTACCCTTTCCTGTTTTAGCATGAGGGCTGTGCTCTGAGTTAGGAATCCAGAGACTTTTATCTGTAAACCCTGTCAGGCCTCTGTCCTTGGCCCACAGTTTAAGTAAGAAGTGTAGAATGGTTATTCGGAAAGCTGCCATTATTCATGTCTCTGGGGAGGTCTGAGGGATGAGTGTTCCTGATCTCAAGCTTACTATTTGGGGTTTCTAAAATATCAGCTTTTAATTCCTGGATGTGGTAGCTAGACCTTAAAGCAGGATTATTTTAAACACCAGACAGGAATAACTCAATAGATTTAGCCATTTCTCTCTGTTCTTTGAATCACATTTTAAAATAGTACCCAATACTTTTTTTTAAACTCAGTTATGTACATTTATTTTATAAATATAAAAGTATTATTTGTGCATGTGATAAATTAATATAACAAACCAAAGCAGTGGCATTCTATGTGCGATTACTTGGAAGATCAGACTCTAGAGTCTACCAGTGACTAGTTAATACTAAGAATGAAAGACCAAAATACTAAAGAAATTGAAAGTATTTGGAGAATTTTCTTGAATACTTCCTTATCATGCTCCTCTGAGAAATAATTTTACCAACAAAACCTAACCATTGCTCTTTTTTTCTCACACTCAAATTGACATTTTCTTGACCATTGCAGTGGTACACACCTGTATTCTCACCACTTGGGTAGTGGAAGCCAAAAAATGGGAGTTCCAGGCCAGCCTGGATTATGTAGTGTCTCAGGATACAAGACAGATTCCTTGTATGGAAAAAAAAATTCTTTTTCTAAAGGCTAAAAGTCACAAGGTTTCTGTAAAGCCTGCCTACAAAACGCTAACCAACATTATCCGTAGGAACATTATATAGAGTGATCAAAAGCCATTATGCTGACCCATAGAGATTTTAGTGTGGTCTGTTTTCTGATCTGGGAAGTCCCACACACCCATCCCAGGGCCTCATTTACAAGTTGAGAGCTTTCTTTTCCTTCCTTCCTTCCTTCCTTCCTTCCTTCCTTCCTTCCTTCCTTCCTTCCTTCCTTTCTTCCTTTTTTTCTATTTCTTTTTTTTTGAGACAGGGTTGTTTGTTTTTTTGAGACAGGATTTCTCTGTGTAGCTCTGTCTGGAGGGAGATTTCTTGGGCCAGCCTTATACCAATGCTTTTGGGCCAACTGTTCACAGAGTTGGAAAAAAAAAATGGTTGTGAATGCTATCTACATAACTTCCTTGGTTATCAGTTTCCAGTGTAGGGAGTCTCCATCCAAAAGTAAAATTTCCAGTTCCTTACCAATAGGACATCAGCATGTTCATCTCCACCATAAACACTGAAGGAGGGAGAGTGTCGTAGGATTCAGTATTTTGGCATTTTGGAGAGCTTCATGCCTATAAACACAAAAGTGTTCTTCACAAACTTTAAGAGTATTGGAAAAACAATTGGCCTGCTTTCTTAAGTAGGTCCTTAGTCCCCCTTGGCCTTTCATGAGACTTAAGTAATCTGTTGGCCCTTGTGACTCGGCATATGATGACACACGGTCCTCAGACCTTACTCCAGTCAGAAGGACCATTTGCTTCTGAACTTTGCCTCAGGCTGGTTTGAAAAATGTTTTTCTTGTTTTCTTCAAAAACTGCTTAGCAGCTTTGACTTGGTTGTATCTTGCGAAAGCATTTGGTTAGAATTATATCTAGCTTAAGGATAAATAGAATCTGAGAAACGTGGATGTCTGAGGCTTAGGTTTTGAATATGTGGATTTTAAGTTATGTTTTAAAGTGTTTTTTTTTTCTTCTTATGAGATGGGTTTTCTTGTATTCTTGGCTAGCATGGAACTCAGTGTGTAGACCAGGCTGGCCTTGAACTCAAAGTGATCCACCTGCCTCTGCCTTCATAGTGCTAGGATTAAAAGCGTGCACCACCCTGCACAGCCAAATGTATAGTTTTAAGCTTCTCTCTCAGCTGTGTCTCGGAGAGCAGTATTTTACTATGTTCTTATTCTGAAGATCAAAATCTGATTGCTTTGTTTTACCCGAGCCTTTAACTTATTTATATAGTGTGCTATCGTTAGAAACAGTCCACATGAAACAGAGTGTGATCCAGCTGGCTAGTTTCCTCTCCAGATGTTCAGGGGTTAGCCTAGCAATATGGAATCCTGCCCTCTCAATGCCAAGTAGTAATGTTGGTTCCAAAAGAATTTACCCTATCAAGAATGGAAAATGGTAGCATATGACATTTCCAAGCCTGAAAGATGGACTTTTATTTTGTGTGTGTGTGTGTGTGTGTGTGATATGTGTGTCAAGACAAATGCCCCCAAAAGCAAAAACTTCCTTCTACAGTCTTTATATTTTACTTTTTTGTTACTAAACTTCATTTCCTATCAGTTTGAAAAAGGCAAGTTCTCACAGATTAAAGAAAAGAGAGTATATCTTTTTCTTTACCTTGTTTTTTTGTTGTTGATTTTTGTATTGTTTGTTTTTGTTTGTCGGTTGGTTGGTTGGTTGAGGTTTTTTTGTTTCGTTTTGTTTTTAGGACCAGGTTTCTCTGTATAGTCCTGGTGTCCTGGAACTCTGTAGACCAGGCTGGTCTTGAACTCAGAGATCCACTCACCTCTGCCTCCTGAGTCCTAGGATTAAAGGCATGCATCACCACTGCCTGGCTTGGGTGATCTGACTATTGGCAGCCACACAGCAACTTCGCCCTTTCCTATGTCCCCATACTGGAGTCTTGATGTCATTTGAACTGTTGTTTAAGGCTTCAGTCTTTCTGATTATTAATAATAACTAGATGTAGATGTTAATGGCAATGCCTGTGTTTGAAGCCTCCTTGAACAGATTGGATACAGCTGATGGTAATGTTGTTCAGTAAGATGTGCATATGCTGCCATCTCATTTATAAGCAATCAAATTAGCTCAGCTTAATTAGTTAAAGAGGCCTAGATGTTATAACCTTAAATTGAAGATGGTAGCCTTCATTTCTGATCAGAGAAACTCCAGAAGGGACTCCTGTTAGTCTTGAGCTCATTTCTGGGAAAGTAAGCATGACAAGAGACGAGTGTTAATGAGAATCTTAATTTAGCCCACATTTGATTATTACCAAATGGGCCAAGTCAATGCTGTGAGAAGTGGCCCCTGGCTGACAGTCTTGTGTTTGCAGTGATCTCTACAGTTTACTAGGATGCAATGTCATGAAGTTCCCTTGGCTTTAGAACCTATAAAGTTCCTTGGAGAATTTCATTGTTGTTTCAGAGTAACGAATATAATCTTGTTTCTGCAAAAAGCACTTACTGGAAAGTCTGGATTGCTAAGCCAATGTCACAGTCAGAAATTTCTATGAAAGAGTAGAGAAGTACTCTGTGTAGCTGGAACTCAGACCTAAGCAGCATATGAGGCCCCTAACTTGTAGAGAAACGGGGTGGCTGCTTCCTGAGAATGAATACATGGAATGACTGTTGGAATTCCAAATTTGCCATTTCTAATGTGGGTTACTGAGAGAGTGGAACATTTGTCTTTTAGGTTTTTTTTTTTTCACCTCTTTAGATGGAATTTCAGGAAAATAATCAAATTATTCCTGGATTAAAGTTTTTGTGTGTGTGTGTGTGTGTGTGTGTTTTGGGTAGAGTTTTTTGGTTTTGTCTTTTACTTTTTGAGACAGGGTTTCTCCATGTAGCCCTTAAATGCCTTAGAACTCACTCTGTAGACCAGGCTGGCCTGGAACCCAGAGATAGCCTATTTCTGCTTTTTGAGTCCTGAGGTTAATTAAAGGCATGCATCACCATCACCACCACCACCAGGCTTTATATACTGATTTTTAAAGATGTGTGTGTGTGTGTGTGTGTGTGGGTGTTGTACCTGAATGTAGGCTTGTACACCAGGTATATACCTGTGGAGAGCAGAGGAAGACAGCGAGGCCAGATGAGGGTGTCAGATCCTCTGCAACTGGAGTTACAAATGGTTGTTAGCCACCATTTGGTTGGTGCTGGGAACTAAACCCAAGTTTTCTGGAAGAGTAGAGATTAGCTCTCTCTCCAGCCTCGGGAACTAAGCTCAACTTAAGGCTGTATTAGCTACACTGGTGTCCATGTATGAGAAGAGCAAACTCTCTGTCCACCTCACAGATACCTTGTTAAAGCTGCTTTTGAAAATAACTAATGCTTACTCAGAAGAGACTGAAGTGTCAAGTCAGATTGAAGATGATATGCAAAGGGAGACTTTCCCTTTTCAGAATCATCTTTTTTAAGAAGAAGATGAAGCTTGCACCCCACTCTCCCTGGTGCGTCAGCTCAAGGCTTGCAGTCTGCTGAGTTGAAAGCCAGCCTTGTACAGTTATTGCTTCATTATAGCCTTAAATACCATGCTAGATTCTAGAGCATCCTCCTTACAACCCTAGCTATTTTTCCCAATGGATAGAGTTTACAGGGTTCTGGGGACAGAATACATGCCAGGCATGCACCCTACTTCTGGATTGCACCCCCACCTACTGCTTTAAGCTTTAAAAATCTTAGGGAACAATGGAAACAGAGTGAAAGTTATTTTCTCAAGGAACTTCAGAATTCACCCATGAATTTTTTTATAGTGGTTCAACAGAATGAGTCAAAGAAACAATTAGCAATATTTATGATGTCTTAATTGTTAACTAATGATCCCAATATTAACTCACTTCAGAGGAAACTATATAGTTTGGTTACAAAGTAGTATAGTGGGACCCACGAATAGAAATGCATCATTAGGAAGCTTTGAGAGGAACTGGGGAGAGTATCAGGAAAAAACAACGTTAAAGTTTAATTTATAGGTACATTAAAGATCTGTGGTATAGTATTTCTATTTCATTGACTGATGCAACTTTAAGTGGTTTGCTTTATTTTAAAATAACACTATAAAACATATCAGAAATTACATCTTTACAATCATATAAACTTATAATGAACATTTTAGGAGTCATTTTATATGTGTGAGAAGGTTCATACTTTTGTTTTTGTCTTTTGTTTTTCTTTTAATCTTAGAGAGTATGAGAGCAAGTTTTGTTAGAAACCGTTGGCATAAACAGTCCACTCACTACTCCTGTTCCTTACTTCCTCGCCTTAAACTGCCTTTTCCACCTCAACCTCCCTCTTCCATGGTGTTAGACGTTACAGTGGCCAGTGTCTGTGTCTGTGACCACAGTGGTACTCTTGTCTCTCTTCAGACCTCCAGTTCTCCTAGAAGATGATTAACTCAATTGTTTGACTCAAGCAAGAACAAAGTTCATCAGAGTTCTCTACTGCTGTCCCCCTCCATATTTCTCTCTCTCTCTTCTCTCTCCTCTCTCTCTGTATGATGTGTGTATTTCTCTGTGTGTTTGTATATGATATGTATATTTCTGTGTGTGTATGATGTGCATCTTTCTCTGTCTCTGTGTCTCTCTGTGTCTCTGTCTCTGTCTCTCTCTGTCTCTCTCTCTCTCTCTTTCTCTCTCTCTCTGTGTGTGTGTGTGTGTGTATTTGCGGAAGCCTGAAGCTGATGTCCTGTCTTCTATTACTCTCTGTTTATTGAGGCAGGGTCTCTTGCTGAATCTGGAACCTGCCATTTTTGCCTAATCTAGTTAGCCAGCTTGCCCCTGGGTCCCTTCTCTCCACTTCCAGACTGCTGGGATTACATAGTTGGCCTACATACCTGCCTGGTTTTTATGTGGGGGCTGGGAGTACATATTCTGACCTTCATGGACAGCAAGCCATTTAGCCCCTCAGCCATCTCCCTAGGCCCTCCACCTGGTGCTTCCAGCAGTGCTACCCACCTCTCTCCCCTGGGATGGTGGCTGCTCTCAGGCTCAGACTCTACTTATGCACAGGAATTTCATTACTAAATATGGTCCCTCTGCATTTTCTAGGTTTCCCCTCCTATTGGATTTTTCCTTTGTATTGTAATGTTTCTAGTCTTAAAAAGCAGGAAGAAGATGAACAACAAAACCAAAGATAATAGCACACATCTCATACTAACTACTGTGTGTGTGTATTTCTTAAATCTGAGGTAGCTCAAGAGATATTTAGGGGGTTAAGAGCATCACTCACTGCTCTTCCAGCGGCTCTGAGTTTGATTCCCAGTACCCATACAGCTGCTCACAGCTGTCTTGTAATTCCGGTTTTATGGTATCTGGTGCTGACACACAGCCTTAAATACTTACATATCAGCAAACAAAAACTTTTTTTTTTTGAGTTTTGTTTTCTTCTCCATCTCTTCCTCTCTCAAATGACTCTAGGATGCTACATGAAACTGCATTCCCACGATCAGCTTTGGCTTGTCTGCCCTGATCTTCTGCGAGCACTTGCCTTTAGAGGAGTACCCTCATCTAAAGATGCTTTCTCAGTCTCCAGAGTTGAAATAGCCGTGTTCTTCACATGATTCTGTCTCCTTCTGCTTTGCCAAATCTTTCTTCTGTCCCAAGTACTGAAGTGTTCTAGGCTAAGCTTCTAGAACAGTCCAGGATCCTAGAAAATCACAGTCTGATGACTAGATATTTCTCAGACTCTGAGGACTCCCAGAGGCCTGTCAGAACCCCAGCTCTCACATCTGGGTTCACACTCAGTTGCCCTCCTGCCATGGTTCTTCCTTAAGGCAATGGGACATTTCACACTTGACACAGGCTTTTATACCCTCCTTGGTCAGATCCCTGCACTTTTCCTGTCGTCTTGTTTATGGAGAGTAACAGTTCCACTTCTAGTTTCCCAGGCTAAAATTTATGAAGTCATCTTTGACTCCCCTTTCCTCTGAGTCCGAAACCATCTTGTCTGCACCTTCTGTGAGCCCACCAAAATATATCCAGCCGCCCACCATTCTGCGTCTCCCCTCACATAGACTACCCCCAGTCACCTCTGGGCCAGCTGTCAAAAGAGCCTCCTGCCCAGTCTTTCTGCTTTCACTTAATTTTGTATGAGTATTGCCTCCAAACTGGCTAAACAGATTCAGCCTAATCAGTCTCGCCTCTTTATAAATTCCTGCAGTGGCTTCTTATGTAAGACCCACAGGTCTTGTGGTGAGCTAAACAGGACCTTTTAGTCAGGCTTCAAGCCTCGACTCCAAGCACTCCCCTTTGGCCCTGTTCCAGCCATGTTGGCCACTCTGTGCCCCACCCTGTGCCCCACCCTGAGCTCCACCTGAGTACCACCCTGTATCTCCAGGGTTCTCCAGCCACCTGCATGCACTTCCCTAGTTTTCAACACCATTATCTTTGCTATTTTGCTTTTTCCGTCCCCTGAGGCCACCCTACAAATGTTTGTGCTCTAAATACCCTCTGTTCCTCTAACCCACAAAACCTTAGTTGGCCTCGTCTGTGATTGAAGAAAGATTTTAACATCCTCTAACCAGAGGATAGCCATTTGAAGTTTACCTGCTCAGAGAATTTCATATTTTTAGTTGAGCTAGAAGGATGAGTCTACGGTTTTTGTAAGTTTGATAGAGTGTAGAAAGACTTAAGTAGGAAGAGAAAGAACCGGAATGAAAGAAAGCGTTCCAAGGATGTGTCATCTACTTTATCATCTGTACTCTTCCTCATTCTACAGGTAAGTTATTTGAATATCTCCTCCCACTAAAATGTACGCTCCTTGAGAGCAGGAACTGTGTGTGCTTCCCCCAACAGCTGTACTTTCAATGACACACGGTCTGTTCTTAATAAATATTTTTTGAATAAGTGTCACGATACATTTATTAATCGAGTCCAGTGTCTTTGATTCCTTAGGCTATAGAAGCTAACTGGTGCATGACCTTGCACATAATACTCAGTAGAACTGAGAGGAGAGCCACCTGTCAAGACATCATGGGAGCTGAGGTGCTTGGCTTAGTTTTGTTTTCTGTTGGTGTGAGAAAATACCCTAACAAAAGCAACGGAAAGGAGAAAGGGTTCATTTGGCTCACAGTTCCAGGTTACAGTCCATCACTGCAGGGAACTCAAGGCAGCAGAAACTTGAAGTGGGTGTCACACTGCAACTGCAGTCAAGAGCAGAGTGATGAACTAATGTCTGCGTGCCAGTGTCCAGTTAACTCTCCACTCACACAGTGAAGGAGGCCTTCCTACCCACTCCGGTCCAGGGAATGTCTACATTCAGGGATGGTTTCCTTCAGCCCAACCAATATTCCCCACAGGCATCACCACGGGCCAACCTAATCTAGACAAGTCCTCATGGAAACTCTACTCCCAGATGATTTTACACCAAGTTGACAAACCAACCTGCCCAGGGCTCATTAGACATGTTCATTCTTTTTTTTTTCAACTTAATGAGTTTCATATGGCCTTTTGTGCATACTATCTGTTGATTCTCTTTCTTCTTTCCCTCCCCCATTTCCCACCTCTCGCCATCCCCTTCCTCTCTCCCCCACTTCTGCTTTCATGTGACATGTCCTCTAATGCACCCACTCTTAAGACCTCTTTCCCCTTCTCATGGTCCCATTTCTGACTCATGGCCTACACTCTCCTACACGCATGTACATATATATTAATTAGAATCTAGGATCTGCATAGGAGAGAAAACATATTTGTCATTCTTAGTCTGGGATATCTTACAACATAATTTACAGTTCTAGTCACTTTCCTGCAAATATAATTGTATTCTCTTTTCCAGGCTAAATAAAATTTCATTGTATGTATGTGTCACAGTCTTATGTATTCGTCTGTTGATAGACACCTAGGCTATTCCATATGACATTCTTTCTTTCTTTCTTTCTTTTTTTTTTTTTTTTTGTTTTTGGTTTTTCGAGACAGGGTTTCTCTATGTAGCCCTGGCTGTCCTGGAGCTCACTCTGTAGACCAGGCTGGCCTCGAACTCAGAAATCCGTCTGCCTCTGCCTCCCAAGTGCTGGGATTAAAGGCGTGTGCCACCACTGCCCGGCGACATTCTTTCTTTAGAAGGAGAGAGAGTGCAGTGTTTAAGAGCACAGGCTGTTCTTAAAGAAGACTCAGGCGCAGTTACCTGTGCACACACAAGCAGAGTACAGTTGGTCTCTCTCTCCAATCCCAGGGACTCCAGTGCCCGCTTCTGGCCTCTACAGGTACCAGACATGTATGTGGTACACATACATACTATACACATGCACAGAAGTAAAAAAAATACTAATTTTAAAAAAGGTGATTCATTAATTTGGTTCCAAAGAAAAGAGCTTTGTTGCTAAGTCAGAGAGATGGGGCTCTCTGAAGTTCTACTTAAACCCTTGACGTAAAAACAAACTTGTCACATTGCTATAGCAGTTCAGCCACCATAGGTCTAGAAATTGTTACTAACAGATGGCAAGATGAGGGACCAATTTGCTACGGTTTCTGGGTTAAATTGTAGACAACGATCATCTCCTCTCCAGAAATTATGACGGCACAGCTTTAAGAGGCCATCTCCCAACTCTGTCTCCATAGGGGACAGATGCTGTCTCTCAGAATGTTGTTTTCCATCCAAAGAAGCTGAAGACACCCAAGCAAATGTGCCCAGTTCTCAGGTGGCTTCAAAGAAGCACTGAAAATACCACATCCCCCAAAGATAAGGATGGGCCACAGCCTGGTGTGATTCAGGGAAAGGGAAATGTAAAAATAACCAAGTGTTGCTAGCTGGGTACCCATGCCAGATGAAGTGAATTTTCTTCAAAGCCTCAAATGGTCTTCCTCATACTTATCTTTAAGTAGTCATTATTGGTTGGTTGGCATTAATACTGAACATCGAAATCTCTTCTTGTTGCTATTCTAATGGAGCTTTGAAGATCCTTGGGGGTTGTGGCCAATGGTAGAATGTTTATCTAGCTTGCACAGGGCTCTGAGTTTAATCCGCAATACCATCAAATAATAAAAATCAAATTAAACACTTGGGAGGCAGAGGCAGGCAGATTTCTGAGTTCAAGGCCAGCCTGGTCTACAGAGTGAGTTCCAGGACAGCCAGGGCTATAGAGAGAAACCCTGTCTCGAACTCCCCCCTCCCAAAAAAAAAAAAGAAATTAAAAAATACATTACAAATTCTTTACAGGAGCTCAGTTGTATTGACAATTTTCTTTAAGATTTCTTAAAAAAAAAACACACACACACACAGAAATAAGACTAGGTTTTCATTTTAATCCCAGGTGTGGAATACAGGGCTGCTTCAGATTGTCCACAGAAGCTGACTAAGATTTGCCTCGTGCTCTAGCAGGGGCATGATTTTGCCACCAGCAGATAGTTGCTGCGATTATGTGACTTTGGGAATTCTGAGGACTTTTCAGAGGCTATATAAATGGTAGGACCCTGGGAGACAGGGTAGGTTGCTGGTTGCTGTCAGTTACTGTTGGGTATGGTTTTGTTAAGTAGTTGTGCCCAAAGAAGAGATTAGATATCTGGTGAAAAGATCAAATTTGCCCCACAGAACTCAATGTCCCTAATTAGCAGAAAGTAGTTTAACAACAGCATCACCTCTTTTCCTGTCTCTCCTTTCTTTTGTCCTATCTAGTGTTAGGGAGTTGAAAGGGTGGAGAAAAGTAGAAGAGGTGGGAGAAAAAAACCTCACAAATTAGTAAAAGAGCCATACTCAGTCAATAAAGTGTTTGCCACACAAGTCTGTGGACCTGAAGTTGATCCCCTGTACCATGTGAAGAGCTAGATATGGTGACACAAGTTTGTAGTCACAGGGCTGGGAGAAAGACAAACAGATCTGTGGAGCTCACTAGCTAGCCAGCCAGCCCGGTAAGGCCCAGGCCAGCGGGAGACTGATTCAAACAATCAAGGTGAATTTCTCACCTAAGGCTGATCTCTGGCCTCTGTACACAGACTCACAGACAGACACACATACAGACACAGACACAAAGATACACACACACACACACACATACACACACACCTTCAACCCCCAGGAAGGTTAATTTTTTTTTTTTTTTACTGGCCGTAATTCTGCTCTCTGAGTGTGATTCCAATGAAGATACATTTGATAAATGTAAAACAAATTACATTGGTCACTCAGCTGGGTTGGACAGGATCTGCAAAGAGAATTTACTGTTTTTGTCTTTTTGTTTACCGGGTTCCATTGCTAAGCTAGATTGGTTAGTTTGTTTTTCCTTTGTATTGAAGTCCCTCTGGTTATTTTGAGTTGAGAAAGGAGAAAGTGGCACTTGGGGATCAGCTCCCAGAATACATGTGCAGCATACATTCCTGACTGACAAACGGCAGCAGGACAGGAGTACAAGACATCCTAGGCCCTGTCTGCTCTCATCAAAAACTGGTATCTGAGGGCCCCAGGTGGTGGCTATACAGCAGCTTAATAAGTTGCAAGAGGCTTTCTTGTTCCTCTTGATTTTTATGAGGCCTGGCGGTGTTGTCATTTCCCTAAACTGCCTGATTACTTTGAGAAGACACCCTTTTCCTCTCCTCTGGTCCCTGATTTGCATTTGTTGTACTTCATTCTCTGACTTCTCATCTGGAAGTGTCATCTGATGTCCCTTCAGCCCCGTTCCTCTGCTACTTTCTCTACACTCTTCTGAAACCTTACTGTTCCAGTCAGCAGCCACCACCTTGCAAACCCACACGGATTTGCTGCTGGACACCCATGCTCTCTGTCTAGCTTCCCTAGCTGGTCCCAGTAACAGCTTGTACCAATATGTGTTCTGATATCCCAGGTCCCTCCCAACATCCATGCCAAGGCAGGTTTCTCAGTGCAGCTCTGGCTATCCTGGAACTTGCTCTGTAGACCAGGCTGTCCTCATATCCTGTCCCCCAAGTACTGGAATGAAAAGCATGGGCTTCCATGCCTTGCTTCATAGACTTTTTACTATGGACAACGTAAAACATCGTTTCTTCAACAGGCTTCAAAGAGAGCAGTATACATATGCTCAAACTGCTTCTTTTTCTCACTTTTAAGTACGGGTCCTATGGTTGTACACTCCTGTAATCCCAACACTTGGGAGTCTGGGGCAGGAAGATTGGGCAAGTTCAAAGTCAGCCTGGGCTACATAAGACCGAATTTCAGCAAAGGGTATTGGTCCTACTTTTATATTTGAATCTTCTCTTTGTGGCATGCTACAACATTTAGACAAGCTTGAAATTCATTTGGGAATTATCTTTTTTTTTTTTTTTTTTTTTTGGTTTTTCGAGACAGGGTTTCTCTGTATAGCCTGGGCTGTCCTGGAACTCACTCTATAGACCAGGCTGGCCTGGAACTCAGAAATCCGCCTGCCTCTGCCTCCCAAGTGCTGGGATTAAAGGAGTGCGCCACCGCTGCCCAGCCTCATTTGGGAATTAATAGTTGCACAATTAGCAGGGCTCAAGTCTACTCTAGAGGCATATGTGGAGGGGGAGATTTTATTGGATCAGAGGATCTGAGAGAAACCTGGAACATGTCTTGTAGACCTTTGTGGGTTACCATGCACTAGCAGTAGAGCTAAATAATTATCCAAAGAGAACGCATGCTGAGAGGTGAGACCGGTCTGAAAACCAGATAGGAATTTGGATGAAGAGTAGTTCCTTCTGGATTCTTTTGTTAGTCCTTCTGCCTGAAGGAAACATACATTGCTATCTACCTACAGCTACACAATAGTGGTCTGTCTAGCCTGTGAACTGCCTGGGACCAGGAAGGTAATGTGACCAATCCGAGTCTCCAGACTCCTTGGCTACAGTCATCCCTTCCCTCTGCTTAATACTATTAAAGCTGGCGTTTCAATCTGCATCTGCCTATCTCTCTCTTAGCTCAAGCTAGGGTGGAAAAACCAAAGATGTTATTTATTTCCCCCTCCTAAAGCTTCCAGCCTCGGTGAGTTAATAATTACTCTTCAACAAATAGCTCTTGAGCAACTGAAGAACTTTTCCATTGCACAGATCCCCGTACCGTCTCATCTGGCTTCGTCTGAGAGAAAGCCCATTGGTGTTAGAGTCTCAGAAGTCCGGGCCCAAAGAAAGGGGAGATGTGTGGTTAGAAGACACAGCAGGTAATGGTGCTTGCTGCCAAGCCTGAGTCTGAGCCCCTGGGATTGTCGACGGGATGGAAGGAGAGAAGCAAGTTCCACAGTTGTCTTCTGACTTCCACACGCACGTAATATGGCACATGAAGACATCTTCATCATTCGACTTTATTTATTTATTTTTTTAAACCATGGAGAAGGGACATCCTTCTGCATGTGAGAAGGAGCCAGTAGGCCTGTTCTCCAGGTTCCTCATACATACCCTGTCACAGCCGTCACATCTGTAGCAAAGCTAAGGCAAGGCTGTGATTTAAGTCAAGGACCACACTGTCCTTGTCTCGATGAGTTTATGTCAATCAGCACAAAGTAACTCCAGGATAGCTTCTCCTGTTCATGCAGTACTTTTTTGTTTGTTTGGTTTTGGTTTTCGAGACAGGGATTCTCTGTGTAGCTCTAGCAGTCCTGGAACTCACCTTGTAGACTAGGCTGGCCTCGAACTCACAGAGATCCACTTGCCTTTGCCTCCCAAGGACTGAGATTAAAGGTGTGCACCATCACTGCCCCGGCTTATCACGGAACATTTTCAAAAGCTTCATTTCACTGTGGATAAAGCGTCTTCCCATCTTTTAAGACGCCAGTAAGGAGTTTGGGTAAAGCAGTTGCCAAAACTGTCACATTATCTGCATTAGTCTCTTCTCTGGTTGTATTTTTCTTTCATTTTCCCATGTCAAGGTTTGCAAGAAGGCAAAAACCAATCAAGGGAATAAGGAAGGCAGAGGAAGGTGATTGAGAGTGCCTCATGCAGTCTGGCTGGTATTTCCATACAAGTTTGGAATTTGCAGAAGCAGCCTCAACTATTGATAAAGTAAGCAGGACTCTAACACAACGATCTCAAAAATGCAACTATCCAGACACATCTAAGCCCCAGTCTAAAGAACTGGCCTGATGGAGGGCTGTCTTTAGTGGCAAGTTAATGAGACTGGTTCTCAATTCTGAGCAGTGTCTGGATTCCTATCATCCCTGACTTGGTTTACCTTTTTGGACAGATCAACCCACTCACTCTCTGCATTCAAAGACATGCTTGTCTGGTTTAGGCATTCTCAGTTCCCTAGGGTTTGAAAATTCATAAGACAGACTTTCGAGGCCACCATGTGGTCTTTGCAGAAACTTTGGCAAGGAGAGCCATTGCTCAGAGATGATGAAATACACCAGTTTGAAAGGGTATGGAATGTTTACCTACCTAATAGGATAGCTTCCTGGAGTGTCATCTCCGTCATTGTTGACTCATTTCCACACACCAGGTCAGTGGGGTGACATTAAATAAAGCAATCATTACTAACGGTGAGCCATGGCGGTGGCACGGGTTAAAGGCATTTGTCGCCAACTGTAAATAACCCAAGTTTAATCTCCAAAACCTACACAGCAACAGGAAAGAACTGACTCCCGGAAGTCGTCCCCTAGCCTCCAACGTGAGTGTGACATCCCCTCCTTCCAAATAAATAAATGTATAAAAATCATTACCCATGAATGTTTCCAACAATGGCGTGCCTAAATCGGATGAAAAGTCTTCAGATACGACATCTAGGAAGGATAGGGTAAAGTTAAATCCCAATATAAAAGAAGAACCAGAGCAGCCAGAACACTTCAATGTGTGAGTAAACTGGCGTGGATATTAAAAAATAAAATAAATCAAAGTGAGGGGAGTAGAAAGAGGGGTAATTATGAGCTTTAAAATACAGCGTGTCACTCATAATTGGATTCTGCCTGAACAAGAGCAGCTATAAAAGATACATTGGGGTGCTAGGGATGGAGCCCCGAGAAAGAGTGCTTGCTTAGTGTGCATGAGGTGTGCTATTCAATTACTAGCCCTGAGAAAACTATACTGCATTAGAACAAAGGAGAAAAGACTGATTATGGCTGGAGATTAGAGCATATGAAATTATTCCTAAATGTTTAGATGTGACGATGAAGTCACGATCATACGTCACGCTCCCTGATTTGGGAGAGGCAGGCAGAAGTATTTAGGCATGAAATCTCACGATAACTGTAATTCGCTTTCAAGCAGTTAAAAAAAACAACAGCCATGAAAGACAATCAAATATACACACAGAAACAAATATGGCCATTATTAGATCTTGGTGAGGCAGGGGCTTCCTGTGGCCGACTGGCCGTGCAACCTGGTCTATTTGGCAAGTTCTAAGTTGTCTAGGGACTCTATTTCAACAAGGTGGACAGCTGTTGAGAAACTTCACCCAAGTTGATCTCTGACCTCCTTGTACACTCCTGTGCATGTCCCCGAAAAAATGCACTCCCCCAACGTGTTCATACAGATGCACAATGCGCCCTTATGGACAAAAATACCTGGCATATGGTAGTGATTTGTGCCGTATTCTTCATTGTTTAAAAATGTTATCAAGCAGTTCAGTGCTCTTGGAGATGCTGAAAGCTGTGGTTTCAAATCTTTGCAAAAGAGCATGGTGTGTTTACCACGAATGCTTTAGGACAAGCCCATTCTGCTTTTCACCCTGCACTTTGAAATCTTCACTTCATTTTTTTTTTTCTTTTGAAATGTCTTGATTTGCAGAGGCTAGGAGAGGATCCTTAAAAATGGCAGGTGGTCCCCACAGCCAGGAAATGGGCTCACCCTTTTGACTTAAGGTGACAAAATCTGCTTTGGGATAGTGGGCATTCACTTTGGCCAGACCTAGAGAACTCTTTCAGTGAGAACCTGCAAGGATTGTTCAGATGTTGGCCCCACACTGATTCGGAAATTGGGACTCCTTTGCTGCAGGGCTCAGCAAACCAACCCTATTTATGAGGAAACCTAGTGGTTGCTCAGCTGGAAAAAACCCAGATGGCTCAATCCTAGTAGGTGCTAACTGGATAGATAACTCTGTTTCTGGCATCAGTGAGCAGCTTCATCTCCAAGGAGGAGATGCACAGAAGCCTCAGAATTTGCTTTTCTTGCTTGACTGTATTCCAAGAGGCAACTAGTAGGGACTGATTACAGCTGGGGAAAGCAGGCTCTTGGCCATACACGGGAGCTATAGTTTTCTGATTACAGTATAGTTCTTTCATACCACTCGGTCCTTTGGGAATATTTCTTGGCTGGGTGTGGTGGCACTCACCTTTACTCCTAACACTCAGAAGCAGAGACAGGAGGATTTCTATGAGTTCCAGGACAGCCAAGGGCTACATAGAGAGATCCTGTCTCAAAAACAAACAAAACAAAACCCCCAAACAAAACGCTATTTCTAGACAAGATAGTTAGTACCGCTTTGGAGGTTTTTGTTTGTTTCTTTGTTTTTAAAGAATATAATGGCCAGGTATGGTGGCTGGCTAATGCCTTTATTTCAACACTTGGAAGACAGAGAGGTAGGTGGATCTCTCTGAGTTAGAGGACAGCCTGTTTTTTTTTTTTTTTTCCTGGCCAGCCAAGGGGTGGGGGGGAGCAGCAGAGGGAGAGACGAGAAGAATTCAAAGAATCAGTCCATTTACATATTTACACTCACACAGGGAAGTGTGGGTCATGCTCCCAATTTCCCAATTTCTCTTTTTCCACCACTTAGGTTTAATCATATTCCGCACACTGCTGCTACTTGAACACAGCCTGATTCCAGTTAAAAATAGTGTGTGGTGCTTTGAATGAGAATGGCCCCCAGAGGCTCATAGATTTGAATGTATGCCCCCAGTTGATGAAGTATTCGGAAGGATTAAGAGATATATATCACGGTGTGTGGGGGGGTGACTTTGAGATTTCAACAAGTCTTGCCAGCTGCACCCCAACCACAGCCTGTTGTCTGAAGATCAGAATGTAAAGTTCTCAGCTCCTTCTCCAGCACTGTGCCTGCCTCTGAGCCACCATGCCCCCAGCCATGACGGTAATGGACTAACCCTTGTAAACTGTAAGCCACCCTCCTATTGAATGCTTTTTTGGTTCTGTTTTATTTTGTTTTTAGTAAGAGTTGTTTTGGTCATGGTGTTTCTACACAGCAATAAAACACCAGTTAAGACATAGTGGGTCATTTTTTTCTTTTTTTTTCCAGACAGGGTTTCTCTGTGTAGCCCTGGCTGTCCTGGAACTCACTCTGGAGACCAGGCTGGCCTCAAACTCAGAAATCCGCCTGCCTCTGCCTCCCAAGTGCTGGGATTAAAGGCGTGCGCCACCACTGCTGGGCTGTTGGTCATTCTAAGGTTTCTTCTTTGCATCTCATTTTGTTCCAGATTTCCCCCATCCCTACCACGGTAGGTGAACTGGGGTCACTTTTGGTAGGGCTCTGGGGTGAAGGACTCCTGCAAGAAGTTGCCAGCTTTCTCCAGTATCCACGGGGATTGATTGCTTCCAGGGCTTCCCAAACCCCAGATACTCCAGTCTCTGGTACAGATTTGTATAGTAGCTGCATATCATCTCCTGATAGTGTGGTCCGAAGAAGAGATGACCACAGTCGAGCTGGGGATGTCTCTCAGTTGGTAAAGTGCTTAGCATACACAAGGCCCTAGGTTCGATCCCCAGCACCACATAAAACTAGCACACACCTGTAATCCTAGCACTCAAGATAGAGGGAGGAGGATCAGAAGAAGCTCAAGATTATTCTCAGCAGATTCAAGGCCAACCAGAACTACCTGAGACCATGTCTCAAATAAGTAAATAAATAAATAAATAAATAAGGAAAAGATGAAAGCATTTATCCCTTTAGACAAGGAACAATAAATCTATGAAAAGATTGGCAGCATATGGATCGATCTCTGGACTAGGAAGTTAAATCCTAGGGACATTACCAAGGGAATATAGAAGCTTCTGGATTACAGTTTGTATACTGAGCTCATTGCAAACCCAGCTACCAGCAATGTCATGTGAAGGACATTCCTCAAAAAAGAACCTTTATGTTGTTGTGCCAGGGAAATGTTAGTGATCCCCCAAAACACAGACAGGAGCCGATCTGATCAACTCACAGCAGGGTCTTCATTCTATTCGAGCTAGCTCAGACCACCCCCCCTCCCAAAGCACCACCATCACTCAGGACAGTTTTGGTGGTGGGGGATCCTCAAATGTCTATCTGGGCAAGGCTTTATAGTAAGCAGCAAGTGGGGGGTAGGTGTGTAAACATCTAATTGGAAAGCTACTGTGGCCTTTAACATAATTGGCTGGTGCTGGGAGTCATGTCATAAACATAATTTCTGCTTCCCTCTGCATTGGTGGTCATTAGGCAGGGGGTGGGCTTGTAACCTGGGGATGCAGATTTGTTAGGGGAATAACCTGGAGACACTGGTCTTGTTGAGGGTATAAGCTGGAGACGCTGGTCTTATTGAGGCTATAACCTGGAGATGCTGGTCTTGTTGGAGATTAACCTAGAGTCTGGAGCCAGGCTCAGGTTTTGTTGGGGGGCAACTTGGAAACTAATGCTGGGTACCAGCCTGTTATTCTACCTGAGTTCAAACTTAGGTCAGGTTCTCTAAAACGGAGTCTGAACTTAAAAGATTTGACCTCTCAATGTTTTGTCATATGGAGGACAGCACCAGTCCACTGGCCCTTTCTGAAGCCGCACTTCTCATGTATGGAAGCCTATCAGAACACCAGCATGGCATAGTCTGAGCTATCCATCTGAGACTCCTCACTGCCCTAGAGTCACCCATCCGGGGTCAAGCAGGAGCAGGCGCCGGTACTACTCTGTGAATTACACGTCTTTTATGCCATCCAGGGATCACTGAGAATGGTGATCTGTGTAATCTCTCTCAGCTCAAACATCCCACGAGTGTCGATGTCCATTGGGTTAGCAAGACTCATTCAGACTTTCTGCAGTTGGCAGGTGAAGTCGAGGCTCAGACTTGGCTAATCCTTCTGAGTTGAATTTGACTTAGAATACTAATTCCTTTTTTGGGGAGTCAACATGTATGGAAACCATTAGAGTTACTGTTTTACCAGAAATAAAGAAAAAAAAAACGGTTGATTTAAGGGAAGGTTAAAAATCAAAGCAGGCTTGATTCCTCCATAGCTGAATCAGCTCAAACAAACTCAAAGTATCTCCTTGAGGCACAAACAAGAATTTTAGCATCAGCAGTATGCATAGGTCGGTTGGTCACTTCGTCTCTTTAGAGCCTGCCTAATTGGAATAGTTTTGAGCTTTTCATCTCTCGTCTTTTTTTTTTTTTTAACTTTTTAATATTTTCCCTCCTTTTCACTTTACATCACCTCTGACCTTTTTAGGATGTTCTAGGGCATTAATCTCAAGTGTTGAACCAAGGTCAGCCCTGCTGAGACCTTCTCAATCAAACGATGCAAATCTGAAGTCCCCAAGTCCAAAGGGCACTCTCCATAGTGATGGTAGTTTGCTCTCAAGTCTTTCCTCAGTGGGTCTCAACTGTTAAACTCACAATAACATGAACCAAAGAAATTAGTTTTTGTTCAGAGAGGGTCTTTACAGAGGTCTTTAGTGCTATTTAGAAGAGCCCCTTTATGCCCATAAAGTGACTCCTAATTTTTCTATATGTTGTTGTTAAGGTCCAAAAATCCCTGAAGGAAGACTCCAGACTCAAATAGTATGCACAGGCAAAGAGTGTTTGTTCTGCAGAAATTACCAGCACTCAGCGGTCAACTATTCATCAAAATGTCGACAACCTAAGGGGCTTGTTAGTCCCCCTTTTATAAAAGGTTAGGGGTATTTTCCAGAAGGGTTAGGTAACCTCTAATATGATTGGTAGAGACAAAACAGTGACATTAGTACAATTTTGATTGGCTGCTAAGTTGGTTTCATTATAATTGGTGAGACTTTGAAGAATTTTGGAAACCAGCTCTGTTCTGGCCTTGTTATCTGTCCCAGGAGCTGACTCAGCTCTAGGCTTATCCTCCCTAAGTCATGACGTCACTGATCAATGACCCGTGGTCAGTGGCTTCCTCTGAGGAGCCCAGATTGCTTCCCAGGGAATTGAAAAATTTTATTCCCAAGGATTTTTGGACCTCTCATTTTTGCCTGATGTCTAAAAAATGTAATTAATCTATGCTATGGTTTGAGGCTGACTCAAGCTTTTAACGTTTGGTCCCTAGTTTTTTACTTGGGAGGCTGGGGAGCCTGTAGCTGCCCTGCCTCCTCTGGTCTGCTTTCCATAGTTTCCATCTTGCCACTTCGTAAACAGTTATCCCTGAAGCTACCACCCCGACTAAGCCTCCTAGATTGCTTGCCCTAACAGACTGAAATCTCTCCAAAGATTTCTGCAGATGGCTTAGCTAAAGCGACATCACAGTAACTAATTTGGTCCCCTTAGGAATGACTCGCTCCCGTTCTTTTACTGCGCAGGGGTAGACTGTCCACATTGCACCTTTCTAGATAGGAGGTTTGGAAAGTAAGAAAGGATGAAGAAGATTCATTCAGCTATAGTGTGGTTACTTAGAGCAAGCGTCTAGATACACCAACCAACAAGGTTTCTGTGGACCGGAATTAGCTGCCAAACAGTCCTGAAGAGCTAAAATCTGGTATTCCTGCATTACCTCAGCTTCCCAGTGCTACCAGGAGAACCAACCTTCCCACCTGAGAAAAGTGGGTGGGGAGAAGTGCTCAGTGTCCTTCATTGTTCTGTCAAAGCCATAGTCAAGGCTTATAGGCTTCTGACAGATTAGAGCAGAGAATTTGGGAAAGGAATATTCAAAGGGAAAATATATTCATATAAGACAATGGTTCTCAACCTTCCTAATGCCGCCACCCTTTAATATAGTTCCTCATGCTGTGGTGACCCACCAACCATAAGATTATTTCCTTTCTAATTCATAACTGTAATCTTGCTACTATTATGAATTATAATGTAAACATCTGATCTGCAGGATATTTGATGTGTGACCCCTGTGAAAGGGTCATCTGATTCTACCCCCAAAGATGTCACAACCCACAGGTTGAGAACCCCTGATATAAGAACACAAGCACTCTATGACAACATCTTTTTTTTCTCTCTCTTTTCCTTCCCATCCTCCCTTTCTCCTGCCCCTTCCCCCCTTTCTTCCTTGTTTTCAGTCAGCCTAGGCCTTGCACAAATGCCACACAAGCAGTCTGCTGCTGAGCTACGTTTCCAGTCCCAATAATTGCTGATTTCTTTTCATATTTTTACATTTTATTTATTTATATGCTGTGTGAGTATGAGAAAGCCAGAACACAGCCTGTAGGAATCAGTTCTCTAGGAAGGTTCCAGAGAGTGAATCCAAGTTGTCAGGCTTGGCAGAAAACACCTTTACCTGCTGAGCCATCTTGCTGGACCTAGCTGGTGTTTTCTGACTGCCTTTGACAAAACTTTCTTTGGATTCTAAGGACCTTGCTACCATGACTGGCCAGCCCCCCTTTTCCTAAATGTTCTGCAACCATTTTCCTTGTAGATAAATAAACACATACATATACGTTTCCAGCAAACTCTTGTGTTTTATAGAAGAGACTCCTGAAATCTCATTCGAGGGTAGCCTTTTCTGTTTCTTGCACACCGTTGCTGAGGGGCAACCCCTTCTCCTTTCAAGCAGACGAATGGGTCGGTTTTTCCACAAATCTGATTACTATACTGGGATAGGGAACAACGCCTTGTTCTCTAAACCCAAAATTATTTTACTCCTGGGCTCAATTCTAGGATGCTGTGCACAACACCCATTGTAAATCATGTACTCATTAAATGGCTGATTTCATTATCCCCCTTTGAAAATATGCAGCCTTTCCCAAACAATTAGCACTTAATTATGTCTCCATATCGCCGCCTAATTGTTCCATGTGTTGGTCTTTAAATCTTCAGCCAGACTGCACAGCTCTGGAAGGCAGAGGTGGCGACTTAGAATTCTTTAAACTCCCAGCACAGCAGTACTTGCTGGTCTAATTAACACGGTCACCGGCAATGGTGGGTGTGTTCAGAAAGAGATGACAGACAGCACAAGGACCAGCTAATTGGGGGGAAGGCGGGGCAAGGCTGAAATAAGTTTAAAAGGAGATTTAGTGTCCTTTGAGAGACGGATCCCACCTCTCTTTGCTGATGCTACACTCCAGCATCTACTGTGATAAAGCCTTGTGATGCATGGTAGACCCGATGCTAGTCTTTTCATAAGGTTATAGCTGGGAGAAGCTGAGGGAGGGCAGGATTGAAGACAGATAATGGCAATCAAGTATAAAGATATACTATAAAAAATATTAGAATTCCCTTCTGAGTGCTTTGGGATCCAAGAAAGAAGTTGCCAACTAGCAATGTTAGAGAAATTTCTCATTGGAAAGAACAAAGCACATGTAGTGGGTTTTGATGGAAGATTAGTATTTGCTAGGTAGAAACTGTGCAGGCCAAAGGAAAAAGTGAAGGGAAGTTCCAGAAATAGTTCAGATCCATCCCCTTCCAAGGTTTCTGTCACCGAAGGTCTGGAGACCCCGTATATGTTGTCAGTAACACTGCAGCCAGTGACAGTGCAGAAACAGACAACTTATAAGCACCTATCTTAGGGTTTCTATGGCTGTGAAGAGACACCATGACCAAGGCAACTCTTAATAAGGAAAATATTTAATTGACACTGGCTAACAGTTCAGAGGTTCAGTCTATTATCATCTTGACAGGAGGCATGGCAGCATGCAGGCAGACATGGTGCTACCTCTTGATCAGCAGGCAGCAGGAAGAAAAAGTGATGCACTTTCTCCAACAATGCCACATCTACCCTCAACAAGGACACATCTCCCAATAGTGCCACTCCTTATGAACCTATGACAAGGAGGAAATACAAAGAATCACCACTTTTATTCAAACCACCACAATATACTATATCATTCAGAATGTCTACAGAGTAAGAATATCTACCTCCAACAACCAAAAAGAAACAAAGCACTCACATTCCTTGTATCAGCTAACTTTTCGTTACTTTAATGACATACCCAGACACTTTACAAAGCAAGAAGGTTTATTGAGCCCACAATTTGGGAGGCTCAAAGACCTGTTACATGCATCAGTTCTGTCAGGCTAAAAGTCACATCACCGTGGAGGTACATGTGTTTGGAAGAGCCCATATTGCCAAACAGGAAGCTAGAGAGAGACTTTGTTTGGGCAGGTTATTTCCTTTCTTCTGGATCTTGGCCTTAACAGTCTTGATGGTGTCACTGGACCCAATGTGGAGGGTGGTGGTCGTGCCTGGCAGGGTCTTTAAGAAGATCTGTATCCCAGTGTCCACTCGGTCTCCTCACTGAAGAGAAAGAGGGATCAACAAAGAGGAGTAACTACTTTTCTCACTGGGATGACAAAGCAATTTAAGGAAGGAAGGTTCATTTGGCTCAGAGATCACCGTTAGAGTCCATCCTGGTGGGATAGGCAAGGACTTTAGGCAGCTGGTGGCATCAGGTCCACAGGCAGTGTGATGGTTTGTATATACTCAGCCCAGGGTGTGGCACTATTAGAAGGTGTGGCCCTGTTGGAGTAGGTGTGTCATTGTGGGTATGGGCTTTAAGACCTTCATCCCATCTGCTTGGAAGTCAGTATTCTGCTAGCAGCCTTCAGATGAAGAGCCTCAGCTCCTCCTGCACCATGCCTGCCTGGATGCTGCCATGTTCCCGCCTTGATGATAATGGACTGAACCTCTGAACCTGTAAACCAGTCCCAGTTAAATGTTGTCCTTATAAGAGTTGCCTTGGTCATGGTGTCTGTTCACAGCAGTACAACCCTAACTAAGACAGGCAGTGAAAGACAGGAGTGAGTGTTAGTGCTCAACTTCCTTTCTCCTTTTTCTTCGGTCTAGTACTCCAGCCTATGGGATGATGTCACCCACAGTGGGCAGATCTTCCCACTTCAATGGACCCATTCTAGATCATTTCTGACAGGCATGGCCAGACTTTAACCTAATTCAGACAGTCCCTCACAAGTGGGTCTAGGAGCTTGTCTCCTAGGTGACTCAACATAATCACAGCACTGATTTTATTTCCTTTGTGTATACAATCACGTGTCATTTAACAACAGAAATATGGCCCAAGAAATGGGCTAAGTGACAATGCTGTTGTACGGACACCATAGACACTACTCATATAAAATAAAGGAGCTAGGAAGTCACTAGGTCCTATAGTCTTATGGGACCCCCATTGTGTATATGGTGTTTGTTGATGGACATGCTATCATGCAGCACGTGGAGTATATGGTGGCTCTATGCTCAGTCTTCTGAAGAACCTCCATACTGTTCCAATTTCCATTCTGTATAAGAGGACCCCTTTCTCCATGTGTCTGCCAGTGATTATCTCTTATCATTTGGCTAATCACCTTAATAGCTGCACTTGATGTATTTCCCCTGACTATTTGTGATGTTGAGCACATTTGTAGACAACCATTAACTCTTTCTCCTGTCTCCTTCAGAGAAATGTCTACTCACACCCTTTGCTCATATTTTAATTGGGTTATTTATTTGCTGTTAAATTCTTCACATATTTTCCATATTAACCCCTTGTCAGGTGTATGCTTTACATATTTCCTGTAACCTTTGGGTATTTTGTGTGTGGTTTGTTGTGTCTGCACATGTGCACGTGGGGACATTAGCATTTGTGTGAATAATCACATGGAAGCCAGAGACTGAAGTCAGGTGTCTTCCCTCACCAGCTGTCCACTTTCTTCACTTCTGGAGACAGAGTCTCTTAACTGGGCCTGAAGTGTATGATTTGGGCTAGGCTGGCTGTCCCAGGAGCTTCTGGGAGCCTCCTGTCTCCACCTACCCAGCACTGGGATTGCAGATGTGCGATGCTGTGGCAGACTTTTTCTGTGAGTGCTGGGGACCAGACCTCAGACCCTCAGTTTACTCAGTGGGCACTTTGCTTACTCAGCCATCTCGCCCAGTCCCCTTTGAGGATTTTCTGTCCCGTTTCCCTTCTCTCAAAAGTGTCAGCGTCCTTTACTTTAAAGGAGTACATCTACTTTAAATTAAAACATAACTTTCTCCTGAGTGTTCAAAGACAAAGGTATTTTCTCAAATTAGCATGTTAAATGATAACGAAGTGAAACTGTAATCAGAAGTTTTTTTCTTTTTTTTTGGTTTGTTTTTTCAAGACAGGGTTTCTCTGTCTTCCTGTTTCTACCAGCTTCTACCAATCTCCTTGTACTCATACCTGGGCAGGCACATCAGAGAGGCCATTTCTTTAACTATTTCTTTTTATAAACATAGCTGTCTTTGTTAGGGTTTCTATTGCTGCAATGTAACACCAAGACCAAAAGACAAGTTGGCAAGGATTTATTTGGCTTACACTTCCACACTGCTGTTCATCACCAAAGCAAGTCAGGACAGGAACTCAAGCAAGACAGGAACCTAGAGGCCAGAGCTGATACAGAGGCCATGGAGGGTGCTGCTTACTGGCTTGCTTCCCATGGCTTACTACCCTGCTTTCTTATAAAGGACAGGGCCACCAGCCCAGGGCTAGCATCACTCACAATGGGCTGGGCCCTCCCCCATCAATCACTAATTAAGAAAATGCCTTACAGCTGTATCTCATGGAGGCATTTCCTCAAGTGAGACTCCTTCCTGTCTGAATCAGACTCTAGCTCGCGTCAAGTTGACATGCAAAGCCAGCCAGTACAAAGGCTATAAGGTAATTATTGGAAATCATTTCATATTACTTAAGGAATACAGTGCACAGTCAGTGATTTGATGATCCCCAGACTGGGAAAGAAAGCACTGCTGCTCTGAGCTCTGCCATACTCTGGGTTCTCCACACTTAAGGCCTCTCTCTGGAGAGAGAGGCCCATAGTTTGAGCCAGTGTCTTCTGGATTTCCTCCATCTTGGCCACCCTTTTGTAAACAGCCTATTCACTGAACACTGCTGAACTTACTCTAACTTAAGTATATCTTCCTGTTGGGTCCCTGTTTGGCCCATAAAGCTTAAAACTAATATACTATAAGAAAAGATTCCACCCGGACGGTGGTGGCACATGCCTTTAATCCCAGCATTTGGGAGGCAGAGGCAGGCAGATTTCTGAGTTTGAGGCCAGCCTGGTCTACAGGGTGAGTTCCTGGACAGCCAAGGCTATACAGAAAAACCCTGTCTCGAAAAAAAAAAAAAAGATTCCATAAAGAACTAGGGTTATAGTCCAGCAGTACAGTGTACACCTAGTAGATACAGGGTTGAATCCAATCCTCAATACTGGATAGAGGTGGGAGGGGTGGGGTTGGAGGAAAATGGCAGAGCAGTAAAGATTGTGCTTTTTCTAGAGGTCATGAGTTTGATTCCTAGCACCCATGTTGGGTGGCTCACAACCCTCTGTAACTCCAGCTCTTGTGGAATTCAATGTCTTCTTCTGCTCTCCAAGGGTACGTGTACTTATGTGCAAATACTTACACATAATTGTATACACATGTACATAATTACAATATATATATTTTTAAATCTACAAAAAGCACAGACTATATGAATTTTCTTTAAAACACGAGTCAAACACTGGTCATGGTACTGCGTTCCTTTAGTCCCAGTCCGCAGGAGGTGTGGTCGGCAGATCTCTGAATTCCACGTTGGTGTACAAAGCAAGCTCAAGGGCTAAAAATTGAGGAGGAGGAGGACACTCAGACATTAGGCATTTACAGCAGAGCCCAAGTTGATCAACATTAGTTAAATAGTTGTTGTTAGATGTAGGTCTTCCCACGATTCCTTGCTTCCATCAATAAGAGATACCAACACAATAAGAACATTAGCTCTGTATGTTTTTCTGGCTGGATTGCCTTGTCTGGGAGAGGAAGCGCTTAGCCTCGAAGAGACTTGAAGTCCCTCC
>NW_021620984.1:6911765-6914245 GCF_004785775.1 Grammomys surdaster
TCTTTCCTTCCTTCCTTCCTTCCTTCCTTCCTTCCTTCCTTCCTTCCTTCCTTCCTTCCATGCTTCATTCTTCTTCTCTTTAGACAGTATCTCACTATGTATCCCCGACTGGCCTGGAACTCACAGAGCAAAGGGCTTCCAGCCTCTGTATCTGATACAGATGCTGGGATAAAGGTACATTCTCTCTGTAACCCTTCTCTCATTGCCTCTGTACAGATCAGGCCTGGCATCTGGCAGCTCACACACCAACTGACATGTCTGGTAACTCGTCCATCCAGTGCTGTTGTCTGAATTATCTCTGTTTAAAAAAAATCAATTACATTAATTTTTAAAAAAGTCTTAGAGGTCCACTCTTTCTTCTGTACATTTAGTATTAACTGTCAAGTCCGAAGGAAACTCCGATTCCCCAGACTTCTAAAGGCAGTCTATATATGTAGACAGGAGCTCAACCTCTACTACAGGAGGATTTCTGGCAGTTAGATTAAAAACCAGCATTCCTCAGGAACTTGTGGAACTGGTTCCCATCTGCCAAAAGGAGTCATTTCCCTTACCTCTGGCATAGGGGACAGTGTTGCCTATTAGCATACTAAAGTGCATGCTGTCCCCCAGGCTCCCTCAGTGTCATAAGTACCTGTGACCTATTTCAAAGTCCAGGCTAGCATCCTACCCCTTCTCACCTCCTTCCCTACACTAAGCTCCGTCTACCCCCCAGCTCCCTTCCCTGCGGGCAGCTTCTCATTCTCCTTATAACCCGGCTAGTCTCACTATGACCTGTTCTTGCTATTTTTACTATGCTTGCTCTAGTCTCTGTCCCCGGATATTCTCCCTTCTCTCAGAGATAGCCCTGGCCACGTCCAGGCTACTGGCCACGTCCAGCCTATGTACTCTCTCCGTTCTGGACTCTTCCAGATGCCTCTGGCTGTTCTGGCTCTCATATCTACAGTGTAAAGAGAACCTTCCCCTTTAGACCATGGAGCAATCCTACTGGCAGTTTCTTTACTGCACCTTCCTCAAATACATTAGTGCCAAACCTTCACGTACATCAACTGTGAAACTACCCTAAGAAGACAGAGTGAAAGAATTTGACTCTCCCTGAAAATGTCTCCTAAGAACTTTGTATTATAAACATGCTTCTATGTATAGAAACCCTCTTTGATTTGGTGGTGGTGGGGTGTCCACTGTGTGTGTGTTTCTCTGTGTAGCCCTGGCTATCCTGGAACTCACTAGGCTGGACTTGAACTCAGAGATCCACCTGCCTCTACCTCTCAAGTGTTGGGATCAAAGGTGTATGCCACCACTGCCCAGCGTGCTCTCTCTCTCTCTCTCTCTCTCTCTCTCTCTCTCTCTCTCTCTCTCCCCTCCACCCATCTCCATATATATGAAATATATATGATATATTACATATATAATTAATGCATAATATTTTATGCAATTATATAATATATAGCTGATAGATAATATATGTAACATTATATACTATATACAATGTATGTTATATACTATTTACTATACTATATGCTGTGTACTGCATAATATAAAATATAAATAGAAATATTTATATATCATATATACCCTTTTAAAGATCACTTTATTTTATATGTATAAGGGTTTCCCTGCATGTATTTATATGTACCACACCCATGTCAGGTGTACAAAGAGGTCAGAAGAGGGAGTCAGGACTCCTAGAATTGGAGCTAGGGTTGATTGTGAACCATTATGTGGGCGCTGGGAACTGCACCCAGCTTGTCTGAAAGAGCAAGTGCTCTTCACCGATGAGCTTGCTCTCCAGCCCTGGAGGCGCTTCCTTTAGAACATGCTTGTCTCAGTTGTGCACATGCAGAGACTTGACCCTCTCAGTAAGGTTGGTTGACTTGACATGGCGGAAGAACGGCTCTGGCTGACTCAGATCTCAAGGGGATATGGATACAAGTGATTATCATTTCAGTCTCCTTCTCATTGGTCAGTTTCCTTTCCAGTTCCTCTTGGGTAGAGAGGGCGTATATTCCTCTCAAAGATCTCAGAAGCTCATGATAAAATCTCTGGGTGAATGTGGAAAGATTAAGGAAACAGCTCAATCCCTAAAAGCTGGGACGCCAGGCATGTTTAACGGACTGTGCATATGAATGACGTCAGTCTTCTCTTGCACAGGGCCAGACTCCTTCCCCATTTCGTCTCTTGGCCTGCCCCTCCCTCCCCTTGGGTTCTGCTGTCTTCCCCCTCACTGGTGCACATCTCATATGTGTACAGCAAGACTCTGCATTGTATTTATTATACTGATTACATATTTATTTCTTCTCCTCGCTCCTGGCAGATCTTCGGTTCTCAGTTAAAAGCGAAGTAGAAAATGGATGTTTGTAGCCAGACAGACCCCCTCGCTCAAATCGAGGCTTTCCTACTTACAAGCTGTGTGTTTCTTAGCTATTTTGATCAGAGAGAGAGAGAGAGAGAGAGAGAGAGAGAGAGAGAGAGAGAGAGAGAGA
>NW_021620984.1:6914255-6944959 GCF_004785775.1 Grammomys surdaster
AGAGAGAGAGAGAGAGAGAGAGAGAGAGAGAGAGAGAGAGAGAGAGATATCCATATTTACCTTTTAGTGCTATGAGAAGAAAAATATGTAATTCTAAGCCAGCTGGCACACACACCTAATGTAGGATTCCCTTACTTTCTACTTTCTATTAAACTGTAATTATGTTTACTAAACCCCCACACTGGGCTAGAAGCTTGCGTGCTCTTACAATTCTCTATTGAGCTCAAATGTATCGATTTGTGCTTCCCCTCCACCCCCCTTGCCTGGTGTTCTGTGTAAACCCTGGGTTTGTATTGAAGCTGGAGATTTTCTAAGGCTCAGGTAGCTCTTGGTATTGACAAAAAGCTTCATTTCTTGGCCTCGCTTGTAATTATGAAGCCTCTTACCTACACAGCTGGATGCCCTCTGAAACATTCCTTCCGTGAGCGCTCAACGCTCCTATTATGGGCTTATGCAGACTCTTGAGTATGTGTCAGATAGAGAGATTCGCCTTCAGCTCCTCAGTACCACGGTTAAGCTTCCCACAGAGGTTTCTCAGGGAGAACTCACTTCTCTTTCTGCCTGTCTGGCTCAGGGCTGTATACAGTCCACCTCTGGCCACGCCTCCACAGACCCACACGTTCAGACCTTTATGTCCTTTACGACCGCTTCATTTACGCCTCTCCTCTCCTAGACAAGAATCCTTGCTTTGCTTCCTCTTTTCTCTGAAATTTTACACTTCCTTTAAAGCACAGTTATGGCCTTTGGTCCATAAAACCTTCCAAGATTAAGCAAACCACAAACCTGTACAATTGATACTTGTTTTGCCTTGAAAGTATTTGGAGGCAGGCCGGTAAATAGGTCCCATCTTTGCAGCTACTCTGGGTTATACTCCTGCAGGATAAGAGAACCGTCCCCCTAATTTATTGTTTCTGTCCATCTCTAAGCTTACCTCTACCCAAGAGAAACAGCAGAACCTTTGTTACATGTTGAAGTAAATTACTGTTGGAATTATCAGTAGGCCACAGAACTGGCTGTCACCAAAAACTTCCCCGGACACCAAAAGGTTTCTTCTTAGTCTGAAAAATACCTATGCTTAACTGAAAAGTGTGTCATAGAAGGTTAATTTTGCTTTAAATTTTGGGCATTTAAAATATTTTTAAGTAAACTTCGAGAATTTTATACAGTATATTTTACTCGTTATACTCTTTCCCCTTCCTGAACACCTCCCAGGACCCCATGCGCCCCTCTACCCACCCAACTTCCTGTTCTTTCTCTTTCTTAAAAACAAACAAACAAACAACTGGCTGGGCAAAATATTGAATACCTTTAATCCCAGGACTCTGAAGGCAAAGGCAGGCTGGAGGGCAGGAAGATCTCTGTGAGTTTGAGGCCAGCCAGTGAGTCCAGGACAACCAGGGCTCTGTAACACAGAGAATCCCTGTTTGTGGGGCCAGAGGGCCTGGGTATGTGTGTATGTAGCACTAGCTGAGGAACTGCTCAGCAGTTAAGAGCACTGGCTGTTCTTCCAGAGGTAAGGGCCTTGGTTCCCAGTCCCAACATGGTGACTTACAACCATCATACAACTCCAGCAGAGACTCTGCTACCTTCTTCTGGCCTCTACAGTATGTGCTTGCTTTTAGTGTACATACATACATGCAGGTAAACACTCATTCACATTAAATAAATAAATAAATAAATAAATAAATAAATAAATAAGTATTAAAAAGAAAAAGAGCCCAGGAGTTGAAGCCATGAAAAGAAATGATTCAAATAAAAATGTGGATAGTTTCATAAGAATCGTGTCATGAAAGTGGGAAATAACTGTGCATTTCCATTTCCAGATGTGCTCATGGAGTATGACTTGCCCTGTCTTTTGGAACCAATCATATTCATGTACAAGACAAGAGCATGGTCTTCAATTAGTGAGCACCATTCAATGAAGCTCACCATTGCTCTACATACCTTAAAGGTACGTATGCAACTCGAAGTGTAAATAAACTGAATGGTTTATTGGTTAAGAGAAACGTATAGCGCTGTATCACAGATCCCAGCCTACTTCGTACTGCCGTAGATGAGTATTCAGAAAGCTGTCAATGAACTTATGTAAGAGACTGAAAGAAAACACTGCTGAGGAGTGGAGTCTTCCTGGAGCCTCCTGTGGGAACGAAACCAATGGCCCAGATAGACCCTTCACACTTTCATGTTCCCGTGATCTTACCTCATAAAAGGGACAGACACACAGATGTGTGTGTGGCCTGAATGCTTACTTAAGAGTCTTGGACCAGAGCCTGCAGCTGAGACCAACCTATATCTCTAGCTTGTGGCGTGCATGAAAGGGTGTGGGGTTTGTGGGGTTTTGTTACCTTTTTTCAGTGTCAAACTGTGAGACTGATCCTGGGACCCTGGACAGCTAAGACAGGATGAGTCTTCAATGGAAGTTACAAAAACATTTGGCTTTCCTTGTGACATTCAACAGGGTAATGTCTCAAGATATTTCTGTAACCTGTTTTCGACAGGGAGTTAAAGTGATTTGGTTTGTATAAGTTTCTTTGAGAACAATATTAAAAAGAGGCCACAGGCTGGATGTGGTGGTACATGCCTTTAATCCCATCATCCAGGAGACAGAGCATACTGGTCTACACAGGGAGCTCCAGGATAGTTCAAGGCCACATAGTGAGACAATATTAAGAAAGAGGGAGGGGGTGGGGAGAGGAAGGGAGGAAGAGAGGACTGGGCAGGCCACAGGGGAAAAACTTAAAGCTTAAACGCTTTAATGGATGTTTTTATTTTCTAGTTTTTACATTTCAAAGTTGAAAACAGAACAAAAGCAAATTTAAAAACTGAGATTTGGGAAGTCAAGTAAGCAAAACCATGCCAACCTTTTTTTTTTTTTTTTTTTTGTCTTTTTTGGTTTTTTTTGTTTTTTGAGACAGGGTTTCTCTGTGTAGTCCTGGCTGTCCTGGAACTCACTCTATAGACCAGGCTGGCCTCGAACTCAGAAATCCACCTGCCTCTGTCTCCCAAGTGCTGGGATTAAAGGCGTGTGCCACCACCGCCCGGCTGCCATGCCAACCTTTTAAGTTGTTTTGATGACAGTGTTCTTTATGTAGCTGGCTGGCCCCAGAGTCACAGATATCTGCCTGCCTCCTCCACCTCAGTGAACTAAAGGCCACCACACTGGCCCATAACTTGCATGCATAAAGTTACTTTCTAATCTTTTTCATTGTTTCACTTTGCTTTTGTAGAAGATTAAAATTACTGTTAGTAATGTTTGACTACCATTAACTAAGTAATGTTTTTCAAACAGCGAGTGGCACTGGCTATAAGGATGCAGTGGTGTTTTGAATGAAAATGGCTCCCATAGGCCCAGCGGAATGGCACTGTTAGAAGGTATGGCCTTGTTGGAGGAAGTGGTTACTGGGGGAGGGCTTTGAGGTCTCAGATGTTCAAGCCACACCCAGTGTGGCAGACTCTTCCTGCTGACTGCTGATCCTGATGTAGAGTTGCTGTGGTCATGGTGTCTGACTTAGGATTTCCATTGTCGTAAGAAGACACCATGACCAAGGCAACTCTTATAAGGGATAACATTTAATTGAGGCTGGCTTATTGGTTTTGAGGTTCAGTCCATTATCATTATGGCGGGAAACATGGCAGTGTTCAGGCTTGAAGCTAGAAGGGCTTGAGAGTTTTACATCTTGTTCTGAAGGCAAATGGGAGAAAACCAAATCTCTCAGGCAGCTAGGGAGGAGAGACCCAATCAAAGCCCATCCACAGTGACACACACCAACAAGGACATATCTCTTAATAGTGCCACTCCCTGAGCCAAGCATATTCATATTATCACAGTTTCTCTTCATAGCAACAAATGTCTAACTATAACAGGAGTTTATAATTTGTCCATTTCTACACTGTCTCTGGTTGCAGTGGAATTGACTTCATAGATGGTGTCTCCAGACCTCCAGTGACAGGAGCATTGGAAGGGGATGAGTCTAAACTGTTTCTGGAACTTGCCTTCACTGTTTCCTTTGGCCTGAAGTGAGATCTCATTCCATTTTGCTTTCTTTATGAATTCTAACCCTAGTTTTGTCCAAATAACCTTTCTTGGGCTCCCTTAAGCATTCATTGCTTCTACTCTTAAAGATAGTTAATTGTGTGTCTTCACAGTGTGGGAGCCTTCTCCAGGTCCTGAGCAGCAGAGCTTCCTGGGTGCTGTCACTACCATGAGAGGAATCACGGGGAACATATACAGAGGAGAGATCCCTATTGATTATACAGAAAGCCGTTCTGTGATCACGGGAGCGTGTAGCTGGAGGTGGTGGTGCACACTTGGAACTCCAGCAGTCGAGGGTGAGAAGAGAGGAAGGAAGACAAAAGAAAAGAACTTGCAAACATAAAAGACAGCAATTATAGAAGACACCAATATCACCATTAGCATGTGAAGTTTTACGAAGACATCGGGTGTAGCTGGTCTTCACTTGCCCACCTTTTATCCCCCTGGTTTCACCCCTTATCACTAGATAGGAGAGAAAATGGGATAGAGGGGAGAGAGAGAGAGAGAGGGATCAGTGAATATATTTTTTTCTTCCTTTGTTTCTTTTTTGAGCATGTCTTACTAACAAATCACAACCAATCCCCATGAACAATCACCAGCCACTGACCTCTCCAGGCCCTAGCATGTATATACCGTCTGAATAGTTCTTAGAATTCCAAATGTCACACAATCCCAGAAACTATCTGCAGCTGACAAAACCACGCCTCTGCTAGAGCACGAGGCAAATCACAGTCAGCTGCTGTGGACAAATCCAAAGCATCCCCATAGCCCCACACCTGGGATTAAAACAAAAACACATTCTTATAATGTTTCTATGTTTTTAAAATAAACCCAAAATTCCAGAATTCTCAAAACTGTCACAAATTCGGAAGGGTTGTTTGTTTTGAAACAGGCTTTCAGGGTCCAGGCTGGAGTCTATTTTATAGACCAGGCTGCCTTTGAACTCATAGAGATCAACCGGTCTCTACCTTCCCAGTGCTGGAATTAGAGGTGTGCACCATCATGGCCAGCCTTCATTTGTGTGTGTGCTTTTTAAAAATTTATTTATTTATTCATTCATTCATTGATTCATTCATTCATTATTCACTTTACATCCCACTCACTGCTCCCCCCCCAGTCCTTTCCCCATCCCCTCTCCCCTTCTCCCCTGAGTGGGTAGGAGGTCCCCCTGGGTATCCCTCCACCTTGGCACTTCAGGTCTCTGCAAGGCTAGACCCTTCCTATCCTACTAAGGCCAGACAAGGCAGCCCAGCTAGAAGAACAGATCTCATACACAGGCAACAGCTTTTGGGATAGCCCCCGTTCCAGTGTTCGGGACCCACAGGAAGACCAAGCTGCACATCTGCTACGTGGGGTTTTGTTTTAAGACGATTATGCTGTAGTTTTGGAAGTTGTCCTGCTTGACTTGTAGCCTAGATCCAAGGGTTCTCTTCAAACACGTGTCCTAGAAACCCCTCCGTTACAAGTGGGTTCATTACCCAGGAAATGACCTAAAGGAAGTCTGTAGCTCCAACAATCTCTGGCTTAATCTCGGCATGCCCACGAGGAGGGTGATATGTGTGTGTGAGTGTGTGACATGAGTCCATGAACTTGGAAATGAAGGAAATAGGGTTGCTCAAAAGGTTACATCAGAATAGAAATCTACTGTTCTCAGTGAGTCTGAGACAGATGAAGACACGCATAAACACATAGCACACAAAGCAGAGCATTGCTTATTTACGTAATCTGTTACCATAATATGGGTGTTTGTGCAGAGTGAGGTGAGAAACGAGAGTCGGAAAGGCTGAAGGCAGGAGCATTTGTGGACCCCAAGGATGTCGCCTGGGAGAGAGGCACACTAAGTATACAAATGAAGAAAGCTGGCAACTCAAACTGGATGCTACTAAACACGGGAATGACAAGTGTCCTTTTCTGGGAATGTATGCCCATCAAGAAGCATTCCTGGACACAGCTTCCCAAATGCACACGAGCTCTGGGCTTATGTGCTAATTCTCTGTCTAGTCATAACGAACAAACTGGAATTCAGATGACTGGAACCCAATCTCTTCTCGTCACTTCCCCCAAGTTGGAACAAATCTGAAACACTGACCGCATCTGGTTTGTTTGTTTCAAAAAGCTGTGGGCTGCTCTGTGAGATCACTCGATCACTCGGCCGTTCCATCTCTCACATTACTGGAAGCTTCTTGTGGCAGGACCGCTGTGCTCGGAACACAGTATTGAGTAGAACAGATTGATCCGGAACTCCAGTGAGGTTCCAAGCAGAGAAGTATAAGATGCTGAGACAGGCATTAAGCTTTGAAGGAATACGGATTCTGAGTCTGAATGGAATGAGTAGGTTCGGGGAAAGCTCCCCGGAGTACACATTCAAACATCGAACTGTGGGGCGGGAGAAGAGAGAAGACTGGGGGCGGGCAGATACGGAGAGGCAGGGAAAGAGCGATGAGGGAGCTCAGGTGGGCTGGCGTTTTAAATGCACTGGCAGGAAGGGAGATCGTAGGCAGAGGGAGGGCCTGGCGAGCAAATATTAAGAAGTTTGGCGTTTATGTTGCAGGCCTCTGCATGGCTCAGCAGTGAGCTAGAATGAGCAGATTGCCACTGAGAAAGATCCCTGGCTGTGCAGTAATCAAGACATGGGAGCGGCCAGAACTGTGGCAGGGGATCACTGTAGAGGTGACAGTGACTGGTAAGAGCATCTGTGATGGATGAAGGGACAGACAGGGACTGGGAATGCTGTTGTATGGTATTTAACAACTCCACTCGTTCTTATTATGACCCGGCCAGCCGCCAATAATCGAGTCAGAGTCGTACTGATTTACCTAATCAGCTTTAGCACAATTACTTAGCAATTACCCGAAACTATTTTTCTATGCTAGACTGGCTATTTCCAGCTTCCCTCCCCACGTTACTTGCTGTTTGAATCCCACGGGGGGGGGTTTGGGGGCGCCGGGGAGTGCTATTTCATCTTCATCAATTGGTCCCAGGGGGCAATTCTCTCTGCCATGAGCTCCTGGTCCATCCTGTCTAATGGACACCTCCTGCCCTTGCTGTCTTCTTTCTCCTCTTCCTGGGCTCGCCTGAGACCCTACCTTTCTCTCTACTGTCTAATCACAGACTCTAGCCTTTTATTAACCAATCAACTGTAAACTGGGGGGCAAGGTTTACACAACAAAGACCAGTGTGTGTGAGAATTCTCTTCTCTGAATGGCAACCAGATCTTTGGGTTCAGAATTTAGCGTTTGTGTGTATAGCACTAGATACACAAAGAGAGGTGTGGGGATGTGAGAGACATTTCAAAGACAGAACTGGAAGGGCTTATGGGTATTTATGGGTAAGAGCTTGGTATATAATTTCTTTTCTTTCTTTTCTTTCCTTTTCCTTCTTTCTTCCTTCCTTCCTTTCTCTCTCTCTCTCTCTCTCTCTCTCTCTCTCTCTCTCTCTCTCTTTCTTTCTTTCTTTCTTTTGGTTGTTTTCGAGACAGGGTTTCTCTGTGTAGCCTGGCTAGACCAGGCTGGCCTCGAACTCAGAAATCCGCCTGCCTCTGCCTCCCAAGTGCTGGGATTAAAGGCATGTGCCACCACTATCTGGCTGGTATATAATTTCTAGGCTTCTGGATTGGTCAAATGACTGGATGGTAAGGGAACTACCTGACCTGGATGTTTAATCTTTTGCTTAAACTTGTGTTGAACCTACATAAAAAAGAAAGATGCGCATATGTGAAGAGAGGCGTCTTGGGGCTAGGGAGATGGATCATCCACTAAAGTGTTCAGCCTGCAAAGCAAACTTGAGTCTTTGAGTTCAATCACCAGTATACACAGAGGAAAACTGGGTTCGAGAAGTGTGCCCATTGTGAATGAAAATTCCTGAAGGGGAAAAAGCTACATCTGCCCGTGAGTGAAAACCCCTGAAAGGAATTCATGTCTATAGAAAAGTATTGGCTACACAGAATTACAGTGTAGTGGAGAGATGGAATGTCATAGAAACAAATAAAAGCCTGTTTGAAATCTATTAACTTAGCAAAGCACTAGCTTCTACCAATCCCAAAGCCAAGAAAGCCATCAGATAGCATCTTGATCCTGTATAAAAGCCTCTCCCATCTCCATGTACCTGTCTCTCTGATGTTCTCACCAAGTTTAAAATTTTTTTTATTGATTCTTTGTGAATTTCACATCATATATCCCAATTACACGCATCTCCCTTATAGAGGAATTTAATCCACAACACGGTTGCTATGGCAAAGGATCATATTCAAAGGCATAGATCTGTGTGGTCCTACTTGAATGTGAGCCTACTGGAATGCAGACAAGCCACAGACCTTTAGTCCCTCTGGCTGGAATATAGACACATCTTTAGTACATATCTTTAATATAAAATTAGTTTGTAGACGGTAACTGCCATGTTTGAAAGTGACGTCCAGTTGGAGGGCAGTTGACTCAGTGGAGTTCAGTCGAGTTCAGTTCAGTCAGTTGAGTTGAGTGCATGCAGGTCAGTGCAGCAGAGGAAATTGATGCCAGAGAATAGGGAGCCAGAAGATTAGAAAAATTGCCAGAGTCTGATGGCAAACAGAGCAATTCAGCGAGAGGCCAAGAGAAGCCAATTTGCATCAGTCAGCTTGGCAAGGAGATTGAGCCAGAACAGCTGAGTTGATCAGCCAGCCAGAGTTCAGAAAGGGTGAGCTAATTCATCAGTGAGCCTCTTGAGATGGCCATTACACCATGCAAATGAAAGATGCTTTTACATGTCCCTATCCCTTTGTGTCTGTGCTCCACCCTTACAACTCTCCAAAAATAAACAAACAAACAAACAAATAAATAAATCTAATTGTGGAAGCTGTACTGTATCACAGTGTGTCCTACAGTATATCCCTTTGTTACATCTTTACTTGTAATCGTAAATGTTCACTGTAGTGAGCCATTGGTCTGGTTTGAGGCCTCTGGCTTCTGCGACACTGTCCATACAGGATGTTCACTGGGACTCCTCTCAGATATCCTGGCGTTGCCCTGTATCATGGAGATCCTGAAGCTTTGGATGTGTAAGACTGGTCCCTTCATATGCTTCAGATGTTCATAGCTGGGGTAGATGATGGGGTGGGATCTGGGCCTGCCCACAATGTATTTTAAACTGGCCTTGATTTTTGACTTTCTCTGTTCTGTAAAACTATAAAAACGGCCGGGCGGTGGTGGCGCACGCCTTTAATCCCAGCACTCGGGAGGCAGAGGCAGGCGGATTTCTGAGTTCGAGGCCAGCCTGGTCTACAGAGTGAGTTCCAGGACAGCCCGGGCTATACAGAGAAACCCTGTCTCGAAAAACCAAAAAAAAAAAAAAAAAAAAAAAAAAAAACTATAAAAACTTCTTAAACTTGCCCTGATATACAGCATTCTCTTGTAGGCTTAGATTTTTCAAAACCTGCTTTAATAAGGGATCTTAAATGCTTTAGCCTCCCGTCTAGCCTACCAGGCGATGGAACGGAAAGGTTTATAGGGCAAAAGGAGGATGTGGAACTGTTTAGAAATTCCAGACTTCGTTGTCTGGACAGCAACAGTTCAGTTCACACGAATCAGCAGTGGTAGCTCAACCTACTTGTAAACACCATTCATAAATCAGCAACAGCAGTTCAATCCAGAAGAATCCTTGAGGGTTTGCCAATCAGGGGAAGCCTACAGAAGTAGCAAGACGCCAGCGGAACACCATCAGGATTTCTTTGGTGCCTTTCTCTTTACAACATCATGACAAATGATGTTCAGAGAAGGCAAGGCAAACCAATGCCACACTGTCGCCCACTGTCTGTTCAGCTACACTTACATCTTTTCCAAACATCACGTGTCCCCTCAAGAATCTGCTCTAGCAAAACACCACATGCCTTTTTTTCCCAGGCAGTTTCCAGAAAAACATGTGTCTGTTCTCAGCAAAACATCCTCCCACGTGTCTGCTTTAGCAAAAGCATCTCATAAGACAGTGTTCAGAAAAACATCACGTGACACAACTGAGTCTCCAAAGAAACCAGAAATTTCCATTTCATTCTCTGTTCTGTAAAACCATAAAAACTTCTTGAAACAGCTTCAATATTGGAACACAGGATTTGGGGGTAATCCGAGCCTGGATTGCTGGGCCCAGTACACTCTAGGATAAACAGTACTATTTATTCTTTTGAGATGAGAGTTGTTTCTATCGTGGGCAGTTCTGGCTGCCCAATATGGGGCCCCAGGGACAATCTTTTATTTTTTTGTTTTGTTTGTTTGTTTTTCCACTAAAGGAATCAATCAGATTGGTGCCAGCTACCTGCCCAGGGCTCCCCTGTTGTCCAACGTCCTGCTTTGCCTTGTTAGTGGAAAATCAGCCCTTCCTCGAGATTTCCCTAAATTTTGTTGGTGGTCCATGGGTTTGTTCTGAGCTGAAGTTTAGAATTCTTCTTGGGTACTTGCTGGTTTGTTTTGAAAGGGTTTTTCTTTAATTTATTCATTTTTGCTTGATTAGAAAGTGTTTTTTTGGTCTGGCATTTGCTTTTGTTTGCTTGCTCGACTTCAGGTCTCTAAAGTAGTTTTGTATTCAAGGTATCTTGCTTGTTTGTTTGTTTGTTTTGTATTTTGCTCACTTTTAGAACTCCAAAGGCATTTGGGGTTTGTTTTGTTTGTCTTGCCTTTTTATTGCCTTTGAAATTGTTTGCCCCTCAACCCCCTCCCCAGCATTCCTCCTCATATCTACAATTCTTTATTTTTTTCTGATTTTTCTCTTGTGACCTTGCCAAGGCTTTAGCTCAGGGATCTTTCCACAGTGAACTCCTGAGATATAGAGAACTAAGAGAAATAAAACCAGGTGTTTTTTGTCTATTGGAAAAGACATCACATCAAAGACTCTCCTCCATCCCACCAGGAAGTATCTTACCAGGTACTTTTAACTTCAGGGGACAAGCGTGTGGATTTATTTTTCCCATCTTGAATGTGTACCAACTTTTCCTTAGGTCACATCCATGTGGGCTTCAGAAAGATTGGATGATACCTTCCTCTACCTCATCAACCAAGAACTACAGGTAAATGTGCTAGAACCCTAACTCATATGTATGAGTTTGTATATCTTCTAGAATTTTCCTGAAAACTCTAAAATTTATTTTAGAATTTTTCCGTAGATAATAGGTGCAGTACTGATCTTAGGGACTTTTATAATACCATGTTCTTTTCTTAACTGTGTCTTTTGTTATGCCTGTTTGCTGACCCAAATCTCCCATCTTAATTTAACCAAGTCTTTATGCTCGGAAAGGTTTGCATCTTTTACTACCTCCAGAAAGAAATTCTTTTATTATTTAATATGATTTAGATAGAGATGAATCCCAGATTTTGGACTAACAGAGTCCCAGTTTAAATCTACCCAAGAGAATTCCCTTAGGGTATTTTTATTTAGAGCCACAGCCCCTATACTCAAAGTAGAGAAAATTTTCCCACTAAGAAAGAAAAAAGAATTCTACCTGGTCCAACCAATTACTTACTGTCTTGCCACTGAAACTGCAGATGATAAGTTACAATACATTCTGGGGTATAAAGGCCAATCAATGGCAGCTGCCTGTGCTTCCTAGCCCAGCACCACCTGTCCTGATGCTTGTTTGTCCTGTAAGGATGGCTGGATACCCTTTAGTTTGAGACTGTTGGGAACAAGCAAAAGAAACTTATTCAAAGTGTTACCATTTTGTTTTCAGACTACATTTAATCATAGGGAGAAACTAAATTCAAGGTCCCAGGCTCTAGGGGAGCTGACTTCCCTAGAGCTGAACAGTTCCCTTCTGTGGTAAACAGTTGTCTGAGACCAGACATCTCAGGGACACCTTCTCCATCCTGCTGACAGAATTTCTTTCTGGAGGCAGTAAAAGATGCGAACCTTTCCGAGCATAAACAAACAAACTCATGTTCCCAGGCCTAGGAATGAACAGGTATCTCACTCCTCCAAATGTTTTCTTAATCGTCTGTTAACCAGTAAGGAATATAGAAATTGCTGTTATCTAAACCAAGGTGAATAAGTTGTAAAAATGTATAACCGATTGCCTGTTATGTCATAATTAACTCCATGCAGCTGACCTGATCCTTTGTCCCCACCCCCACCCCCTTATCACCCTGAGCTTCAGATATAATGTCTAGGAGAATGAATTAGGGACCTTGAAGCCAGGTGCCCTGGATAAAGCCCAGTCTCTAACAGGTGCTCCCTTACTTTACCCATAACGTCAAAATACAATTGGATAACACTGCATCTCCCACCCCCCCAGCTCCCTCACTCACGTGTTCCCATGCTTTAAAAATGCTGTCCAGTCTCCTTTGGGGAATCGACTCAGATCTTGAACTAGCCATCTCCCTGAGTGCTTGGAAAATAACACTTTCGTTTTTAAGCTTCTACATATGAAGTGAGTTTTCTCAGCTTCCTCCCGAATGCAGCAGAGACCCATTCACACTTGTTGTGCTGAATAGATAGTTTTATGTCAACTTGACAGATGCTAAAGTCATCTGAGAGGAGGGAACCTCAACTAAGAAACGGCCTCCATAAGATCGGGCTATATGCAAACTTGTAAGGCACCTTTTAAATTAGTGATTGGTGGAAGACGGCTCAACCCATTGTGGGAGGTGCTATTACTGGGATGGTGGTCCTAGATCTATAAGAAAGAGGCTGGGCAAGCCAGGAGGAGCAAGTCAGTAAGCAGTACTACTCCATGACCTCTGCCTCAGTTCTTGCTTCTGGGTTTCTGCCCTGTTTGAGTTCCTGTCCTGATTTCCTTCAATGATGAACAGCAATGTGGAAGTACAAGCCAAATAAACCTGGTCAGAAGGCAGCAGGAAGAGGGAGATCCACTGGGCCTGGCTTGGACTTCTGAAACCTCAAATCCCACTGCCAGTGACACACTTCGTCCACCAGGGTCACGCCTACTCCAACAAAGGCAACACCTCCTAACCCCTCCCAAGCAGTGCTACTCCTTAATGGTCACACATGTAAACATCTGCATCTATGGGGACATTCCTATTCAAACAACCGCAAGCCTGTACCTTACTCAACAAGGACTGCGGATAAGGTTAATACTGATGAGATCTTAGGTAGCTGTGGGGACAACGGCCAAGGTTTCTTAGTGTAGGTAACTTGAGACAATGTACCTTAAGGGCCCATGTTCCCTGACTAAATACATTCTTAAAGTATTCTATAGTTTAGTTAGATGGAATTGAAAAAAAAATAGTAAACAATGCCCATGTTCTGACAATGAGAAGCAGGTGGGCAGGATTTTATACTAACTCCTGTTAGAGTCCACTTCCCTCTCTGACTGTGAAATGAGAAATAGCATTTGATTATCCTCACAAACCCTGTGGAATCCCAACTTCTCACAGGTCTGCCCCCTTCCTTGTTTCTACCCTGCCATGAATAATATCTGGTACCTGAGACAGGACCAATCATCTGGAAATGGACTCAGAATAATACTCTGCTCTATTCTGAGGATTTTTCTTCCCTGTAATGTAACTGACCATTTACTTTCCCAAACTGGGATCTGACCTACCACCAAGTTAGTAGGTCAGATAAAGCTACCGCCTGCAATAAGAGTTACCGCGCTTTAGCTATTGAAGTTCAGTCTGTACTAGAATCGGAGCCAGCCACTCTGTGAGGTGATGGCCATGGAATCAAACTGGCGAGAACGAAGACGAGCGGTAAAGGATGAGGAACTGTTTCAAGTGCTTCAGACATCAACTGTTCCGTGAAGTACAACTCACTGTAGACAGGGCGGTGTGTGTGCGTGTGTGTGTGTCTGTGTGTGCGTGTGTGTCTGTGTGTGTGTGTCTGTGTGTGTGTGTGTGTCTGTGTGTCTGTGTGTGTGTCTGTGTGTGTGTCTGTGTGTGTGTCTGTGTGTGTGTGTCTGTGTGTGTGTCTGTGTGTGTGTGTCTGTGTGTGTCTGTGTGTCTGTATGTGTGTGTCTGTGTGTGTCTGTGTGTGTGTCTGTGTGTGTGTGTGTCTGTATGTGTGTGTCTGTGTGTGTGTGTCTGTGTGTGTGTGTGTGCATATCATCAGTTTTAGTAAAGGAACATGATGAAACGTGTGGAGGATTTCCTGATTAACCAGTGAGGTCCTCAGTCCATACTGTGTTCTTGATTATTTTGACTTTAGGTACAATCGTTCTATTTAATATGCCACATATAAATGTTATTTAAGATACACAAAGTTTAGGGAAAAAAGTCAGACGCAGACCATGATGGCTGATTGTTTTGATATAATCCAGGAGTTTCTTTATTAATGGCGTTTATCAGCTGTTCTTCTCTCCTGAAGACTGGTGTATTGCCCATTAGTCAGCCTAATCCACACCAGTTCCCAGAACGAGCCTCTTAGCTATGAGGAACCTTATAATATTTAATATGTGGCCTCTGTAAGCACAAAATGGGATGGCTGGCCAATAGTGGGTATTGTGAATGAAAATTACTCCCAACCCCCCGCAAAAAAGCCCTACATCTGGCTGTGAGTGAAACTCCTTAAAAGAAGTCATGTCTACAGAAACTGATTGGTTGATCAGAAAGGATTTCAGCACTGTGGATAGATGGAATGTCATAGGTACTGAGACTAATGACCTTATTTTGGGCTAAGTTCTGACTCTCCAGAGCAGCTATTCCTTGCCACCTTCTTTGTCAATGACACGATAACAGATAAAAAGCCTTTTTGGAATCTATTAGCTTACTATACCACTAGCCCCTACCAATCCAAAATCTAAAAATATCAACAGATAGCATCTGGCGCCCATAGAAAAACTTCCCCCATTTCTATGTTCCTGCCTCTCTGATGTTCCCACCAATGTATTTTAAACTTGCCTTGGTTCACAGAGTCCTCTGTTCTATAAAATTATAAGAACCTGTTAACTGCTTCAGTGTTAGAACGTGGGGGTAATCTGAGTCTGTGTTGCTGGGCCATAGTCACTCATATATGCTCTATAAACCATATTCTTTATTCCCTTGAAGTGAGAGCTGTTTCTTTCATCCAGACTGTACTCCCAGGGCTGGGGAGGAGGCAGAGTGCCGTGGAGACAGGAAGGTCTTTGAGGCTTTCTAGCTGACTGGTCTAGCAGTATATTCTAGGTGCAGTGTGAGACTCACTAGATTAACTGGAGAGTGATTGAGGGATGCTCCTGATATAGACTCCATCCTCTGCACGTGCATGCACAGGTACCAATTGTATACACACACACACACACATATACACACATACACACACACACACATACACACACACACATACACACACACACACACACACACACACACACACACACACACGACATGCTCCTCCCTCAGAGAAGAGGGAGGAAAGCTGAATGCAGAAAGGATCAAGCCATTTTGACATTTGCCCAATTGTGAGCCATGTAGACACTACCCCACTATTTAGTACGAAAGTGTCTGACAAAAGATCTCTTTGCTACTTCTCTCTACAGAAGCCCAAGAGACAGACACCCCCTAGTATGGAGAAACTAAATGGCAGAATAAATTTTGGTCCATCTCAAATACTTCTGCTTAGTCTGTCTCTGTTCTTATGTTCTGTATCCCTAATGGAAGGTTTGCCCGGAAGCATTTATTATCTCCCCTCTTGGCTAATTTCATTGCCTTGTTATGAGGCCAGCCTGTTTTGGGGATCCTCTAGAGAAACGGAACCACAGAGTGTATATGAGTATGTAGGAGACTTATTTGGGGAATTTGCGTATATGGCTGTGGGTGGCAAGGAGTCCTACAAATGTCTGCCTTCAAGCTAGAGCCACAGGATGTGAGGTGGGTTATCCTGCCCAGGTCTGAAGCTTGAAGTAATGGCATGCTAGGGTAAATCCTGAAGTCTGAAGTCACTCAAGTGAGGAGCTCTGATGTCTAAAGGCTGGAGAAAGTGAACATCTTATGTAGGCACAATGTTAATGTACACTGTGTAAAGAGTGTCCTTGTATTATTCAAATGCTGATTTCTGTGTCCCCATATCTGGTTGCAAACCGTATTTTGAGAAGCTGCTGTTTCAGTGTTGTATAAGCATTCCTCCCTATTTCTTCTCTGATCTGTCAATAAAAGCTGATCAGCCAATGAGTGATCAGGGGAGAGAATAGGGCAGGACTTCTTCCCAGCCAGGGGAGGGGGCAGGAGAGAGAGGAAGTAGAGATTAGCCACAGGTAGAGAGTCCAAGAGACTCCTTGAGAAACAGACCTGGAGCAGAGAGACCTTAAAATGCTGGGAGGTAGCCAGATTAGAATAGAAGATAAAAATACAGTAATAACTGCTCAGTTATTGTGCCCTTAAGGCTTGTTAAATAAATATAATTGTCTAGTCTCAATTATTTGAGAGCAAAACTTAAAACCACACTTTTAAAAAGCCACTGACAGTCCTAACTTAAGAGGGAGCAACAGAGTTTGGCTTTCCTATTCCATCTTCTTCTATCCGGGCCCTTCTGGAAACTGTCAGTGTTAGCCCGTTTTCTGATTCTACAACGAAATCACGAAGACAGAGCCCTTTATCAAGACAAAAGGTTTACTGCACTTCCTTTCAGAGGGTTAAATGCAGGTAGCACATGAATCTCCTTGGCTGTATCAGTCCCATGATGGGTGGGATCATGGAAGGAGTATGTTCAAGAGGGAGAAGCCATAGGTTGATGGAATGGCAAAAGAGGAATTCAGAGATCACGATCACTCTCTTATAACACATTTCTTGAGATCTGGGGTCCAACCTAAGTGTCATCACCTCTTTATGTTGCCACGCTGGGAGCCACTCTTCCAGACCTGACCACAGCATGCTCTAACATCCTTAGTCAGTCAAACTGACACATAAAATGAACTCCTGTGTAGCCCTCAGGTGACCTAACATGACCCCTTTTAACATGTCATAATTTCAATGTAGCATAGCTATTTTTCTTCTGGATCTAATGTTTATTTAACTTTCTGAGTTTCGTCTTGAATACTGTTTCTTTAATTGCACCTTTAAGAGCCCTTTATTCCTCGCAGATGATGGAGCCAGGAATTCTCTTAGCTAACACTTCCCCAAGACCACCTTGCAAAGGCCACCGTTAGCAATCCTCCTTGGCATTCCAAGCACTAACATGGCGACTAGTATGTTTTGGACATTTCAAAGATTATTCAGCGCTTTAGAAATTCTGTCACATTCCTTTTAAACTGCGAAGAGGAGAAGAATTAGATTTCGTTGGCCTTCGTCCTTTCGTCCTCGCACTCTGAGTTTGATATTTGAAAGTGATGAGTGAGACTGTAGACAATAAATTATGTGAAGAAAAAGTGCTTTTTAAAGTGCTGCGCTGTCTGCATTGACGATAATTACCAAGAGATTTAGCAAGCTTTTGGACGTCTTTCCATTAAGGCCATGAAGAACAGCGTTCATTAATGAATCATACCCACCTCCAGGAGACAGTGCTGCCTGGAAGTCCTCGCCCAGTTTCTCTGATTTCTTTACTTTCCTTTTCTATTGAATGGCTATTGTGTTTCCTTCAAACCTCTGGTCCTCTCCTGTGATTTAACCCTCTGCTTCTTTTATTGAAGCCATCAGCCTCCAGCTCTCCATGATCCGTAAACTAATTGCCTGCCTCCTGCATCTCCTCCAGACCTCACCTCCTAGCACTCCCCGGTGATCTCCTCCCTTGGCTGTGGTTTCAACCAGCCCCTTTCAACTAGCTTCTGCTTATAACTTTGCCATCTTTCAGTAAAGAGAAAGCAAGCAGACAACCCCAAAAGCCCGGCCCCATTTGACTTTCCCTTTGACAACCACATCTCTCTCTCTTCTTTAGCACCAAGTCAGTAGAAGATAATTAGTTATACGGTTTCTGTCTCTTTGCTTGTCACTCCACCCACTCCCATGAACAACTTCAACAACCTCACAGAACTTCGCAGCAGGACCGCAGTGCAGTTCACGGCAGGACCGTAGCACACGTCACTGGCAGGACCCCATGCTCACAGCGTCACTATTGTTCATTTTATCTGGGCTCTAAACTACACTTAACACAAGAATCCACCATTCTGTTTGTAACTTTCATCCCATGGATGTTTTGTAGTCGTTGCCCTCCCAAGCCCACCCCTGAGACAGGGTTTCTCTGTGCAGCCCTGGCCATGCTGGAACTCTCCTGTAGACCAAGCTGGCCTCAAACTCAGAGATCTGCCTGCTTCTGCCTCCCAGGTGCTGGGATTAAAGGCGTGTGCCGCCACTTCCCAGCCTTCTATGGCTATTGGATGCTAGGATTCCTTAAGGCTTTTGATCCTAAGCTCCGTTCTGAGTTTTACTTGAATTTATAGATCTTTATTCATCTAAGCTCTGCCTATTACTATGTAGTAATGACTCCCAGATTGTTGTCATTAGCCCAAGCTTCTATTCTCAACTTTGGATCTTCTTTGCCTTTTCTCTCTGCTTCTTTCCTTCTTTCTTTCTTTCTTTCTTTCTTTCTTTCTTTCTTTCTTTCTTTCTTTCTTTTGTTCTTTCTTTCTTTCTCTTTAAATTTTATTTTATTGAAAATATTTTTTTCATACAACATATTCTTTCTGATCGCAGTCCCCCCCATCATCTTCAGATCCTCTCCACTTATCCAACTCCATGCCTTCTTCTTCTCTCTCCTTAGAAAACAAACAATCAAATTAACAAACAAAACAAGAAAACAGAAGCATATAAAGCAAGCAAACAAACAAATAGGAAGGGCAAAAACAACATGTGCACACACACTCAAAACCCATAAAACCACAAAATCTGAAACCATAATATAGACGCCAGGTGTGGTGGCACAGGCCTTTAATCCCAGCACTCAGGAGGCAGAGGCAGGTGAGTCTCTGTGAGTTCAAGGTCAGCCTGGTCTACAGATTGAGTCCAGGACAGACAAAGCTTGTTTGTTATACAGAATAACCCTGTCTCAAAAAAACAAACAAAACAAACCAACAAACAAACAAGAAAGAAATCATAATATATAAGCAAAGATCAGTAAGTTGAAAAATGCCCAAACAAAACATTATGAAGCAAACTAACTCCAAAGCACCACTGAGTTCATTTTGTGTTGGCTGTTAAGCTGAGCTTGGGGCCTGCCCTTAAGTGTGCTTTGTATACTCAGTGAGACTCCACTGGAGAAAACTAATTTTTCCTTTGTGAGCTGGTGACACTTGTAGACAGCTTCCGTGTTAGGGATGGGGGCTTGCGTCCACTTCTCCTCTCAGTACCAGCGTCTCATCTAACTTAGACCTCCTCAGTCTCTGTGTGTTCGTGTCTGCATCAGTCCTCCTGTGCCTGAAAGGTATCCTTCATCCTCACTGGCTCTTACAATCTTTTTGCCTCCTCCTTTGGGTTCCTTGAGCCTTGGGGCGGGGGAGGCTTTGATGACAGCATCCCATATAAGATAGGGCATCCCAAAAGTCTCTCACCCTCTGCACGTTGTCTAGCTGTGGGTCTCTGTATTTGTTACCGTCTACTGCAGAAGCCTCTCAGATAGTGGCTGAACAAGATGCTGATGTGTACTGCTCCTCGGGTAGCTTAAAAAAGTCTCAAGCTCAGCCCATCTAAGGCTGAGTCTCTTGTCATTCTGCTTGAAGCTGAGCCTCTCCTGTTGCTCCTTTGCTCAGCGAAGGGCACTGCCAGGCAGGCGTGTAAGGAGCTCCACGGATGCTGTCTCCAACAACAGCTTTTCTTCCCCTTCCAAACTCAGTACAATACAATTCTGCCGATTGAACCCTGAGATAGACCTTGAATCAGCCTCTGCTGGTATGTGCTAGTTTAAACAATTTGTACGGATCTTCAGGGAAACCAGATCACCCTCAGTATTTATTAATTTCTCTCCTTTCTCCCTTCAGATTTAAATAGTAAAATCCAGGGGGCCTGGATTTTCAGAGCCTCCAACAGAGAACCATCAAAGAGCAATGAAGAAGCAGTCGCCTAGCAGGTGTGTATAATGAGCAGAAAGGAAATTTATGACTGCGGTGTTAACATTCCTGCAAAATTCATTGATTTTTATTTCAATTATCATCTAAGACGGTATAAAAAATTTGGTGTATAATAGAACAACAATTACCTAATGGAAAGTATGCCTGCTTAAAGATTAAAACTGACCAAAAATAGGCCACTGCATGGATTTTCGTAAAGGGTATGTATGCGTCAGTAAACAAAAATTGACTGCACAGTCCTATTTTACATAAAATCAATTTAATGATAAGAGAAAAGTAAACAAATATGAAATGAAAATATTCCATATATAAACCTAATACAAATCAGGTTGAAAGGAGAGAAAAAAATTCCGCCTCTTCAGAGATTCCTCATCAGGCAAGGCAGTTTACCGCACGCAAACAGTGCACTCATTCAAAAGGGCATTGCCCGTTCAAAGGGCTGCTTCGAGAGAGGCCACCCTATATAACATGCAGAAGTGGTTTTAACGTGAAGAACACCACCACCACCTCTCTCTCTCTCTGCCCTGTCGACTGAGCTCTTCACTGTCACAGCCAATAGCTGCCCGTGAGTAACCATGACAACAGCCTCTGTACCGGTTAGAAGCATGTCTCAGAAAAACGATTCAGTTCAAGGTCAAACATGACGTTCGTTTAAAAAAAAAAAAAGGCCTCATCCTGCTCTCCTGTACAAATGTATCACGGAACATCAGCCAAAATGTGAGGTTCCCTGAGTCCCCTGTGTTGAGATCGGGGTGGGTTTCCTAGTCCTGGGGTTTCTACTTTAAATCGACTCCAGAAGGCACTGAGCTGTTGCTGGAGCTGGATTGTGTGGCTGAGAAATATTTCCATTTAGTCTGTCCATCTTTGGGCCTGTGGTACCTGCTGCCTCCTGTTACAGACTTCAGTGTGTTCATGGCCTAGAACAGGGGCCACATCCTCTTTTTTAGAATTTGTTGGGTATTTTTTATGAGTGTGTTTTATCACTTTTGTCATACTTATACCTCTGTTTTAATTAACTATTGGTTTGGGGTTTACAGTGTGTGTCAAGGGTTCTCAAACTATAGTTCAGGAACGAAACGTAGCTTGCAAAATATATCATCTTCGATAGCTCTTGGGCCATGAGGACAGAGCTGAGCAACTGTGGCCAAGACTGTGACCTGCAGAGCTTAGAATTCTCGTTTCTTGATGCTCTCCATGAAAAGTTTCTATATCCCGCAGAAACACTTTAACTTAAAACCCATCTACTTCATGTTAGAATTCTTCTCACACATCCACTTCAAAGACCACACAGTACAGGGCCGAGGAGATGCCTTGGCAGAGCCGCTGAGGGTATTCACTACTCTGCACTCCCAGTGCCTATACTGGGAGGCTCAACTGCCTGTAACTCCAGTTCCAGGAGATCTGATGTCTCTTCTGGCCTCCAAAGCCAACTGCAAGCACAAGTGCGCATATCCACACATAATTTTAAAAGTAAATCTTTGAAAAGTCCACTCTCTGATTTTTAAAAGAGAATGTTTCTTTCTGAAACAAAGTTTCACCCTGTGTCTTAGGCTGGCCTTGAACTTGTGACCATCTTGCTTCATTCAGCCTCTGGAATGCCAAGGTTAAAGGCCTGTACCACCACCCCCAGCTTTTTCTTTTATATTCTTATTTTATATGTTTGAGTGTTTTGCCTGCATGTACTATGTGCATGCCTGATGTCATCAGAGGTCAGAAGACAAGGTGGGATCCTCTAAATTGGAGATCATAAACAAAAATTGTTTATGAACTCGATAAGTCACCATATGGGTTCTGGGACCTGAACCCTGGTCCTTTGCTTTTAACCTGCTAAGCCCTCTTTCCTGCCACATACTTGGCTTTTTAAAAGCTATAGCTGTAGATGTAGAAACATATAAGGTTTTTGTTATGAGTAAAATTAAAAAAAAACCCCAAAACAAAATCAAAAACCAAAAACAAACAACCAAACAAACCAAAACTATTTCTTACATTATTGCCACTTCTAGTGTTCTCTATTCCAGTGTACTGGCCTGTTAAAGTGTCAATAATGTTATTCCAGTGTAAGTTTCCAGCAGAGAGCCATACAACACCCTATGAGATGTCAGATTTTAATGCTGAAAATTAAACACAATAGGAAATGATTTGTGGTGTGTGTGTGTATTTGCAGATAAAATCATCTTAGAAAAGACTTTTATCTTGCAATCATTCGTCTATTCTTCTGAAGGTTTAATCTCTTCTTTTTGATGAAATTGTGTTTATTGTTCTTGGTAAGTAGCCAGTACTAAGTTGGCAGATTTATTTTACTGGCCTTTGATATTATAAAAGCAAAAAAGTCTCAGATAACAGGTTCAGATGATAGGAACACAGGAGACGACTCACAGTGGCATAAGCTTTAAGACTTTTTTTTTTAAAGGAGGACACAGAGTACAAAAAGTACAAATTGAGAAATACCAACCTGAAGGACAATGGAACCAGTGTAAGGAGCATATATCTATCAGATGACACCAGGATTAGTAAGGCCTCCTTTTGTATCTCCTGTAATGGCCCACTAGCTCTCAATGTCCCAGTAAAAGGAGATAGTCACACGAGATACCCCCTTCACACGCACAAAGATGGCTGTAATCACGAAGAATAACAAGTGTAGCGCTGGCTGCACAGCAGCCCGGCGGTTTCTCACATCCAGCAAGCCTAGGATTGTCACACGATCCAGCAAGCCCGTGCCTGGACAGGTACTGAAAAACTCATACACAAAACTCAGCCTTGTAATACTATAACAATAAGCTGGGCCTATGCATCAATGGCAAAGTGCTTACCTAGCCTGCGTGAAGCTATGGGTGTGGTCCTCAGCACACAAAAGGAAAGAAAACAGGCTAAATATTATAATAATCATGTGTTATTGACCAGCTAAAATGATAGAGGATACTACAACATGGGTGGAATCTGATGATCTCATGCTTAATGAAAGAAGCTACCCTTATCATTCACATGATGTACGTCTCCCTTTATAGGCGATGTCCAGAATAATTGAATCCATGCAGACACAAGGAAACTGGTGGTCCCACAGCACCTCGGGGGCCAGGCGTTGCAGGGATGGTGGCGCATGGCCTGATCTGCTCTGAAATTTCTTTGAGATGATGAGGCATTCTAAAATTATTCCATGATGGCAGTACAATTCCATGCATCCATGAAGTCACTGGATCGAACACTCTAAATGGGCAAATTGTATGCTGTGTGAACTGTGTCTTAATAAAGCTGTTGTTAAAGATAAAACTGAGTTTCTTCCCTTTTCTTTCCTTTTGGCAGAGATGAGAGTCAAGCCAGGGCCTCATTTGTCAGATGTACCGCTGCCTTCACCTCTACCGTGGAACTGATGTTTTTAGCCATTTGTTCTTTGTAAAATTTTCCGTCTTTATCATTCTCGTCTTTTCCCTTTATTAAATTTTTTGTCATTGATTTTAGTATGCATCACAGTGTGTGTGTGTGTGTGTTGCGATTAGAGACAACGGCTTGCCCAATTTGATTCTCTTCTTCTATCGTGTGAGTTCCGAGGCTCGAATCTACATCATCAGGCTTGGTTGCAAGCACCCTTACCCACTGAGTCATCTCACTGACCCCTTCTTCCTTTGTTTTTAAATTCTAAACTTAAATTAACAAGGTTATCGTGTTACCAACTAACAGTGAAAGATAAACCTACCGATGTAACTGGCATCGATAGCACCTTGGCTCCATTTCCAGCATTGCCAGAAAAATAAAAAAGGAAGCCATTGCCTTGAGCTTACATTGACGTACACTGGCACTAGGAAGGTGGTTCCATCAGCAAAGAGCTTACAGATGGAAGCATGAGTGTATGGTCTCAGATCTCCAGAATCTCTGCACAAAGGAAGCTATGCTTGTAACCCTATGGCTGTGTCAGAGGGGATGATTGATACAGAGGATCTCTGAACCTCGCTGGCTCGAAAGGCTCAATGAATCAATGTGTTCTAGCTTCAGTGGGAGATCCTGTCTCAAAAATGGAGGCGGAACAAGCTCTGGTCTCTACACACCCGTGCAATCGCACACACCCCACCTCCCGAAGACGTTCATGGAGTAATAGTCTCCATTCGAGATATTCTCAGGCTCTTCTCAGAGGATTTTAATGTCGGGTTGCACGTTCCTAAAGCAAGTCATAGAGTTTCTTTGCACTTTGTTTAAATGATTAAGTAAAGTTAAATTGCAGTTAAAAAAAAAACAACATTACACGGCTTCGTCATGGATTCCACAATAATATTTTTAAGAATTTATTTAATAACTATCCTCCAGTTCTCTCTCATGCTATTCTGGCTGAAGATGCACTGGAGAGCCTTTTCCCACACTTGGGTGGATTGGTCCCAGACCACACTGGGTAAGAGCCCTATGCAGTCACAAGAGGATTCCATTGACACTTGACACACTTCTGTCAGTGCTCCCCCAAAGACTGCCCCTGACACTACACACACTGGTGTACGAGACTGTGGGGCTCAGTTTGTGGGTTTACCAGTTTACAGGCAGGTTAGTCTTCACACCAGAGCCACAGGTCTCTGTCATTCATCCTTTAACTCTGTGGGTTCTCAACTTCCGTAACGCTGTGGCCCTTTAATACGGTTCCTCATGTGGGCGGTGTCCCCCAACCAGAAAATTATCTTCATTGCTACGTAATAAATGTAGTTTTGCTGCTGGTATAAATTGTAATGTAGAAATTTAATATGCAGGATACCTGATATGCGACCCTTGTGAAGGTGTCGTTCAGTCCCCAAAGGGATCCCGACCCACAGGTTGAGAACTGCTGCTCTGACTGTGAGCTTTGGTGTCCAGGAGCACAGCACCCTGCTTGGGTCTCACCTTCCCTGCCACAGCAGCGTTCGTGACAGCTTTCTTTAGATCCCCACTGCAGATTTGACAGGATGTCAGGGAAACACAGTCATCATGTTACACAGCAGGAGGGCATAACAGCCATGCTATTTATAACCTTGCCCTTTTAAATGGCAGTGTTCAGTGCCTACTACATGGCTTTAACCTGCAGTGAATGGTCCAAGTGACCCAGTTCTCTAATTGTTAGCATTATATTCTAATTCAGAGCGAGCCGTTAACACTTTAAAACTGCAAAGCAGAAGTGTGGAGCTTTCTGGTGTAAGAGACAGGTATCATAACACGAATCCTTTCAAAGTGCACAATTCAAGTGTCTCGCACGTGTTGCCAGATGGTGTAACAGGTACCCTCTCTTCTGGACATGTTATGCAAAGGCATCATGCTACGTGCGGTCTGCTGTGACTGGCTTATTTTTCTTTGCAAGATTTCAAGGCTCAGTCGTGTTACACCACATGTCAAAATTTCATTTCTTTTTATTGACAAATAATATTGCAATGTTTGAATCTGCCACAGCTTATTTATCTACTTATCAGGTGGCAGATACCCACTCTAAAATTTCTCTGTAAAACGAAGAAACAAACAAAAAACAAGCCAGATGTGATAGCCCACACCTGTACACCCGGCACTTGGGAAACGGAAGCGTTATGAGTTTGGGAACAGCTTAGGATACAAAGCAAGACCTTGGTTCAAACAAAACCAAAAATACAGAACAAAACCAGTGGGTTGTTTACAATTATAGAAACACCGTTTTCTGTTTCTTATGTTCTTCAATTGTTTTTATTTATATTTATTTATTTATTTTGGTTTTTCGAGTCAGGGTTTCTCTGTGTAGCCCTGGCTGACCTGGAACTCACTCTGGAGACCAGGCTGGCCTCAAACTCAGAAATCTGCCTGCCTCTGCCTCCCAAGTGCTGGGATTGAAAGCGTGCGCCACCACTGCCCGGCTTCAATTGTTTTTAAATTTTACTTTTATTTTTACTTATAGAGGGATGTATGTGTGCATGCATGCGTGCATGTGTATGTGCGTGTACACAATGCACATCATGGAGGTCAGAAGAGGGAATAGGTCTCCTGGTGCTACAGTTACAGGCTGCTGTGAGCTCTGACATAGTTGTTGAGAAAAGAACCCAGATCCTCTGGAGAAGTAGCAAGTGCTTTGAGCTGCTAAGCCAGCTCTCCAGCTCTTTTAAAATAATTTAACAACTCTTGTTGAAGTATAATTTCTTAGAAGTCTGGGTCTGACCTGTCACATAGAACATGAATGATACAGTGTGTAGTGTTTTATTCAAGCTTCTCTGGATTCATGGAGACTTTTCTCTGACATTTGTACATATCACTTCAGTCTTACTTAGGGAGGGCTTTACTGCTGTGAACAGACACCATGACCAAAGCAATTCTTATAAGGACAACATTTCATTGAGGATGGTTTGCAGGTTCAGAGGTTCAGGTCATTATCACCAAGGTGGGAATACGGCACCATCCAGGTAGGCATGGTGCAGGAGAAGCTGAGAGTTCTACATCTTCATCTGAAGGCGGCTAGTGGAAGACTGACTTCTAGGTAGCTAGGGTGAAGGTCTTAAACCCATATCCACAGTGACACACCTACTCCAACGAGGCCATACCTCCTAATAGTGCTACTCCTTGGGCCAAGCATATACAAACCATCACAACATCCGTCAACCTTCTGGTCCTGCATCTGCAGTTGGATGGGTGTGCTTAAAGAACTCAGTCATGATCCATTGGCTAAGTCAACACAATATTTACTTGGTGATGTTTCCACAGAAGACAAGAACCTAAATAGTTAGAAACTTCCAGACTTCCCCAAACTGTGTTCACTCTTTATATTCAAGCCTTCAAGTGACTGTACAGCTCCATCTGTAGTGAGGACATATTCTCATGGAGTCTCAGGCTTCAGAGGAATGGAACCCTCCCACATCCATAAAGGACACTGGGCCTCGTTCTGAAAACACAACATGACCAATTTTTGCAGAGATGTGTAGTTTACCTGTCAATAATCATGTCCACAAATGATGGTATGTGAAGATGGGTACCCGCAACCCTCCCTGAAGCAGCCGAATGGCCGCTGGAATACGATAGCATCAATTATCGTGTGAAGGAGATGGCCCCTCAAAGCAGACGCAGGCAGGCTGGACTGATTTGTAGGACTGATGAATTATACATTTCAGAGCAAAGTGTAGAGGCAAAAAAAGGGTGGGCTGGAGGGAAGGCAGTCACACTCAAACTCAGGTAGCAAGTGTCCTGGAAACACAAGTGCTGTGTTCCGGTGCTGGCTCAGCGAATGTGACATCAAGCTATCACATCTGTTTAGTGAACTGTAAATGCAGAGGGTGCAACAACTGTTACAGAGTTGAACTGAAATAATGTTTACAAAGACACCTGAAGCGCATCGGACATGCTGTGACTATAAACCGTATCTTGAAGGATTCAGGTTTGGCCTATGTCAAATGCTAGTATAGAAATCTTTGTTTTATGAAACAATTTCCGAGGCTGCGGAGTGCGCGTAGTGAGTTTAGTATTTGCCACACAAGTATGAAGACTTGAATTTGGATGCTGAGTAGCCATATAAAAAGCCAGACTTGGCGCATGGCTATAATCTCAGCCCTGGGAGGCAAAGACAGGAGGATTCCAGGAGCTTGCTGGATAGTCGGCCAGCTCTGCCATAAGTGAGTTCATTTTAGGCAGCAGTGGATAGAGTAATAGAGGAATATACCCACTCTGGTGTCCTCATGTACATGAATAGGTGAGTGTGCGTGCGGGAGTGTGTGGGCCTGTACACACAGAGAGAACAGTCACTGTGCAGTTTTTAAAGCTCTTGTACTGTGCAATCAGTGAAGAGATTCTCCACTTTTGCTAATTCACTTTAATAGGGCACTGAGCAAGAACAGCACAGGACAGACACTGGTCTTTTTGTCAATAAGCCATAGAAGGTCAGAGTTAACCCTGCCACGTACTAGATGCAAATTCAGAGGGAAGTGTTTTGCACGTCTTATGACCACAAAACTCAGAATTTTAAACGTATCACAAAACTGACAGACTTATAGGAGACACCGTGGACTATTGACGGAGATTTAGAATAGCGACTAGAAGAGAACTCAAAGCATTTGCCCATTATCCAACCAGTGACTATAAGTCTTCATGTCCCAGTAAGTGCCTTCTCTTTCCATTCAGGCCCAGGAATCACCAATCGTACTTTGTCATCAAGTGTTCTATTCCTGACTATTAAAGGTCTCCCAGCCTGAAGAAAAGGACCCAGATGTGTGGGAAAGCTGTCAAAATTAGCTTCAGGTGTCAACTGAGACAAACAAGTCACCTGGGAAGAGGAAGCCTTGGAGGGAGGACTGTGTTGATCAGATTGCCCTGAGGGCATGTTGCTTTTGGTCAGAAAGCAAACTAGGCCAAGTGACAGCTGTTTCGTCATTACCCACGATACTGTTTCAGTCCCTGGGCTGCCGGTGAAGTCCAGCTTTGAGGTTGTTACTGTGTCTTATTGATGACAGTTATCTTAGACTGTTTTCTGCTGCTGTTCCACAGTGTCTCAGTATAATGTATAAAGAAAAGGTCATTTAACCCACAGTTATGGAGGTCCAAAGCACAGTGCCGCTAGGCTCTGGTGAGGTTCTTGAGGTAAGTGATGTCACAATGGCAGGAGTGTGTCTGGAAGACTTTTAAAACTCAAAGGTTCAGCCTTCCCCGCTCCCTTTTTTTGTAACAACCTATTCTCATGGCAACCCATTCACTCCACCGGATCAGTATTAACCTGTCAGAAAGATAGATGTCCATTATGGCCTAATTCCCTTGTGCTAAGTCCCACTCATTAAACCAATGGTCCTCAACTTTCCTAATGCTATGACCCTTTAATACAGCTCTCATTTTGTGGTGACACCCCCCCCATAAAATTATTTAATTGCTACTTTGTAACTGTAATTTTGCTATTGCTACAAATCACAATGTAAATATCTGATAATGAGGATATCTGTTATGTGACTCCCATGGGGTGTTGTGACCCACAGGTTGAGAGCCACCATCATAAACCATTTCCTTACCTCCCACGGTGCCATACAGCTTCCTACACATCATCAGGAGACAGATGAACCATAGCCCAGTTTCATATCCCTCCCAGACTCCAGGAAAGCATGGACAGTGACCTCTGTTCTTGTCAGCTTAGGTTTTCTTTGGAATGTTACAGCTTGAATACATACCAGCATGTCAGCCGAGCATGGCCCCTTCTCTTGTTCCCTTTAGACTCTGAGCCTGCATCATAGGATGTTATCTCTTGAAGTTGGCTGCGCTCCTATCTTCCTGACATCACCACAAGCAGAAAGGACAGATGCGGGCTCATGACAGGAAAGAGAAAAGTAAGGTTCCATCAGGGCCTGGACGTAAGGCCTTTATCTGGTAAACGGGGTAGCATGTTTAAGCAAAGGGGGGAAAAAGGTATTTTTCAGAGGGATCTGCTGAATGAGAAGACCCGATGGAATTGTGAAGCAATTCTCTCAAGTATTTATAGTCAAGATAGTTGTGGCTACAACTGGGGGCACTTCACAGAGGAGCTATGGAAGAGGCTGTTGACAGCCCTTAGTGGCAGAATGTGGAGTGACACTGTAAATGATGCCTGGTACCTGCTCCAGTGGCCTCAGGGCTATTGGCAGGAGATAGCACTCAATTGAGTGCTATGACCTGGTTTCACGACTATGTGACTTGATCTTTAAAAATGGAATCATAGTGTATAAGAAGTCTTTTGTGCCGGGCTTCCTACATGTAGCATAATGTCTGGTTTAATTCTATTGTCCTAATCTAGAAATTCTTAAGATTTTTGCATTTGAACTTGTGTTTTGTGAATTGAAGTTTGAAGGGACAAAGAGGCATCGGTGTGGGCAGTGAAGACCCACCAGGGGTTTAGGTTCTGAGGTGAGGCAGGCAGGGAAGTGCTCTGCGGAGTTGCCTGGTGGTGAGTGCAAGAACTAGGAGCTGAGTGGAGGAGACCACAGTGGCAGTTATCATGACTGCAGCCATGATTTAAAAAAAGGCTCCGTATAGGGGACAGCATCAGGACCAGAGAGGGGATACTGTTTGCTTCTCTTGTCTCCCTGCAGTCTGAACAAATATTAACTCCCTGGTTAAGAGCGGGAACAGAAACTGTGGCTGACTAGGCAGTTAACTGTCAGTTAATTATTATAAAAGAAAAGCATACATCTGGGCATTGCCACGATGCACATCAGGAAGTGATCAGAATTTGCAGTGTATGGAGTTTTCATTTTTCCCCCTAAATGCTGGAATATGGCAAAGCAAATCTCCAGAGGCTTCAAAACAAAATTGAAAGCCATTGTATTCAGTAGAAAAGAATATTATCTTATGAGAACTGTCTAAGAAACTAATTACTATCAAGAAAGAAAACTTTAAGATTAAATATTCCTTTTATTTATAGATACAATCATCAAATTCATAAATAACTATGTTGAATCATATAAAAATTATAGAGCCAATTGCAAATGACCCCGCCAAATTAGAGGATATGTCATAGAAATCCTTGAAATGCCAGCATAAAAATTTACAGTTAAAATCAAATTCAGTTTAGAACAAAATGTATTTTTTGAAAAAAATGGTTCAGTTAAATCTTTTTTTAAAAAAAGAAAAGAAAAGAAAAGAAAAGAAAAGTCATTCTATGACAACCATTCTATCTACATCTGCTGAACAGTATATTTCAAAATGGCTTGTTGGAAATGTATCTTAATGTTGTCACAGCCTATAAATAATAGTCTCAACTGGGCCAAGATATCTGTTTGTGTTGGGTCTTCTCAACATGTTAAGAGATCTTAACCAGCTCAAGAAGACAGAAGAAGAAGAAGAAGAAGAAGAAGAAGAAGGAGGAGGAGGAGGAGGAGGAGGAGG
>NW_021620984.1:6945059-6994370 GCF_004785775.1 Grammomys surdaster
GGGGGAGGGAGGAGGAGGAGGAGGAGGAGGAGGAGGAGGAGGAGGAGAAGGAGAAGGAGAAGGAGAAGAAGAAGAAGAAGAAGAAGAGGAGGAGGAGGAGGAGGAGGAGAAGGAGGAGGAGGAGGCCATTAAATGGATGGGAAAAGAGAAAATAGTGTTCATTTTAGAATGAGTAATTATTTATACACAAAATCCTTTCAAACACACAGCAGGGCTGGGAAGTTGGATCACTGAGTTACATTCTTTACTGTGTTGATTTCAGAATTACAGGTCCCACATAAAGAAGGCAAGCATGTTTCTGTGTGAGTAACCCCAGATTTGGCAAAGGGGTAAAGACAGGAGATTACTGGGGCTTGCTGGCTACTAGCCTGACAAACAAACAAGCCAAATTCCCCCCCAAAAAACCAAAACCAAAAACCCCAACAAGCTCCAGATTCAGCAAGACACCCTGTCACAAAGGAATTAAAACAGAGAGTGGTAGAGGACAGACACCCAGAGTACTGCTTTTTTTTTTTTTTTTTTTTTGTCAACTTGACACAAGCCAGAGTCATCTGGGAAGAGGCACTTCAGTTGAGAAACCACCTCCATCATATCGGCTCTGTGCAAGTCTGTGGGGGCATTTTCTTGATTAGTGATTGATATGGGACAGCCCAGCTCGTTGTGAGCAGTGCCAACCCTTGGACAAGGGTTCCTGGAGTGTACAAGAAGGAAAGCAGGCTGAGCACGTCAGGAAGCGTCGTTTCTCTTTGGTCTGTGTTCCTGTTCCTGCCTCCAGCTTCCTGCCCTGCTTGAGTTCCACACACAAACACACACTCACACTAAATAAATAAATAACAAATAAATAAAACCTTTTAAAACTACAGAATTTATCTTAGACTATAAAACGATTTTAGCAAGGTTACTGAAAATTAGATCAATACAGAAAAGCAATATGATTTTAATATGTGGACAATAAACACATATTAAACTATTAAGATTAAGCTATTTGTGGTGCATGATAGCATCACAATTCTGAAATGCTTAGGATCTGAGGACACACGCAGCAACGTGTGCCTCAAAGGCAGTGTTCGGAGCAAAGGAAACCAGACACAGAGCACTATGTAGTGTGAGTGCTGTCTGATGAACATCTGGAAAAGACAAAACCATAGAGACAGGAATCAGAATAGGCTTGCCGATGACTGAGGGACTGGGTTGGGGGTTGTGACTGTTAGTCTTGATTAACAACTCGAGGGGATTTAGAATCACTTAGGAGACACACATTGGAGCATGTCCCTGCTGGCGTTTCCAGAAAGAATTTACTGAGGATCAGACCTGCCCCAGAGAAGAGGCATGTTCCCACTGGTGGTCTGTACAGAAAGAGGTTTGAGGTGCAGGCAGCACATGCCCACCTGCTTCCTGACTTCCTCTTGAGCAGACTTGCACATCCAGGTCACTGAGAGCCCCTGCCTACCTCAGGCTCCAGTGTCCTCAGCCTTCCAGTATAGACTGAGTACCAGTGACTTTCCAGGGAACTTCCAGGGCTGCAGTGCTGAACTGGAACTGCTAAAGCATCCAGCTTCTTGGCCCGGTCACCTATCCGTTTCTTGGCTTCTCTAGTATGCAGTGGCTGTTGTTGGACTACCTGGCTCTATCATGTAAGCCTATCCAATAAATTCCCTGTCATAATAGATGTACATTCTATTGATTCTGTGCCTCCAAAAAGCCCTGCCTAATACAGGGGTTGACTGCAAAGGAACACACAGGACTCAAAGGCTGGGATACAAAATGTCTCTAACTTACTTGTTGCTATGTTTAAATAGCTGTATGATTCAGTATTTATCAAACCTGTATTTTCATAAAGTTGTAAACTTCAGCTAAGTAAATCTTTTCTTTTCTTTTTTTCTTTTTTTGGTTTTTCGAGACAGGGTTTTTCTGTGTAGCCCTGGCTGTCCTGGAACTCACTCTCTAGACCAGGCTGGCCTCAAACTCAGAAATCCACCTGCCTCTACCTCCCAAATGCTGGGATTAAAGGCGCCCACCACCACTGCCCAGTTTCAGTTTCTGGGTCCTATGGACACGTGATTATCCAGCTTTATATATTTTTGGTTGGTCTCTTAGTCATGGCAGTTATATACTACCCATGCAGCTATAATGTCAAACAGTTATATATACAAAAAAAAGTGTGTGTATGATGTATGTGTATGAGTGCAAGGCTTTTGTGTCATTAGTGCGCATGTGGAGATCAGAGGACAACTTTCATGAGTCGGCTCTCTCCTTCTACCGTGGGCTCCATGGACCAAACTGAGTCACTGCCCTTTCGTGGGAAGCACGTGTATCCATGGAGCCGTCCAGCAGGCCTAGCAATCGCTTTAAAATGTCCTCAACAAACATCTCGAAGATTCTCAGAATCAGAATAAAGACAGTCCTTCTGAGTAGGGTCCCTAGGGATCAACCAAACAGGTGAAATAAGGCGCCAGCTCTCCAGAATGCTCTCCAGGACAGAGATTTTGAAGAACTCTAAGCCAGGGGGCCCTGCCCCTGGCCTCCTGGCTGCTGGCTTTTATCTTGGTGCCAAGACTGTAGCGTTTCAAAGCTAGCACAGCTGAGGGTAGATTTCTTTTTGGGCTTCAATCACGTTTCTTGAATAAATGCTTCTTGGTTTGCTGTAAACCTTTAGCTAATTTTCAGAGTTCTGGAGCGAGAGGGAAAATGGTTCTGATCGTCCTCTGCCCTTCGTCTCATTGCGAAAATGTTAGTGAAGAGCATTTAGAATTTCTTTGCTATTTTTCTTTTTGTCTGTCTGTCTTTTTTTCTTTTTACAACAAACTTGATACTTTTTTGTTGTTTTGCCAGAGGTACAAGATTTTGAAGCTTAAAGATTATTGATAGTTTAAAAAGAATTGATGAAGTACTCAAGAGAGATGATAGCAAAATGCATAGCCAGCAATACTCATGACAAGCTTTGCCCTCCTTTTCCCCTTCTTTTAGTTTTTTTTTTTAATGTCAAAATGTAGGTCTGGGGAGTTGGTTCAGCAGCTAAGAGCACTTACACAGGACCCAGGTTCAATTCCCAATACCCACGTGGAGGCTCACAACCATCTGTAGCTCCAGTTCCAAGAGATTTGATGCTCTCATCTGATGTCTGTGGACACCAGGCATGTATGCGGGTGACACACATACATAGAGACAGACACACAGACAAAACACTCAGACATATAAAATATATCTAAAAATTTTCTTTAAAAAACTTAATGACACTATTTCCCTCTGTTTTCGTCCCTTCCTCCCGTCCCTTCCTCCAACTTCTCCCACGTGCCCCCCACCGCTTTCTCTCAAGGTCCTCACCTGCTTGTCCTTGTGTTTAACTGTTCTTGTTCTCTCTCTCTCTCTCTCTCTCTCTCTCTCTCTCTCTCTCTCTCTCTCTCTCTCTCTCTCCTGAATCTTTCAGTGTTTTTCGGAAGTACATGATTGACTTCAAGGCTGACAGCTTGGTACTGAATAACTAATAAGGGGCTCCCACCCCGAGGGAGACTATTAGAACTCTTTGTGTTCCTTAGTTACCTGTAGGGGTGGGCACACATTATCTGTTTATTGGTGTGGCGCTTAGTCAGGTCTTGTGTTTTGGTCATTTTTCATGACATCATCACACAGGAAGAAAATAACTGGCCTACAACAAGAAAAAGCAAAAAACCAAAAACTCCAGCACCACAGAAGAGAAAAAGAAACTGGCCAACCCACACCGTCAATTCACCCCTCCACGTCTTGTGCATGTCAATCATTTTACCACTTTGCCACTTTGTAGTAGGATATCTCTGTTCTTTTGAGTGTCCCCAGAAGACTTACAGACATGTACTACTGGCGATGTATATTTTCAAGGAAACTTTCAGGTATCTTTCTGAACTATAGTTCCAGGTATTGCAAAGCCTTTTGAGACAGCCTGTCCTTAGGGGACCATACAAATAAATATAAACCAAAATGACACCTCAGTGGCCCTAATTAATTTTGTTTCATTAGTTCTGCACGTTCCGTGTCCCTGTCACACAATTATTTGTAATTTATATTCATAACTGTTTCTTAATTTGTAGTAATTTTATCACTCAGAGGCTAATTGTTAATTATTTTTTCCCTGTGATTATCATGGAAGAGAAACAAGGCTTTTGAAAGCTGCAAAAGTAAATTGGACAGGAATTTCAAACAGTCACGCTCCCCTCCGCCCCGACATCCCAGATGGTGCTGACGCTTTGTGTTGGTAGTTATGCGGAATGACAGATGTCGGAGAGCAAATATTTTCAGCATATTAATGAGAGTGAATGCACTCTGTTCCCTCCTGTGTCAGCAGCTCTAGGGCTGATGAATGCTGATGAGAATCTTCTCCACTGTAGCAGGAAAGGGGCTCATGTATATGTTCTTTGGTTGCTTTGTCATCTTGAGCACTACTTCGATACACAGAAAATGAAAAATCGTAGGCTCTGCTGCACGTCTCTTTAGAAATGCACTATGCAGGAATGGACTAATAAGACTAGTTAAGCAGGGCTGGTGGGATGGCTCAGTGAGCACTGACTGCTCTTCCAGAGGTCATGAGTTCAAATCCCAGCACCCACATGGTGGCTTACAACTATCCGTAATGAGATCTGATGCCCTCATATGGGTGTCTGAAGACAGTGACAGTACACTTTGGGCCAGAGCCAGCGGGGCCGGAGAAAGAGGGGAAGGGAAGAGGAGGAAAAAAAAGATTAGTTAAGCAGGAGCTGGAGAGATGGCTCAGTGGTTAAGAGCAATTACTACAGTGGCGTGGGACACAGGTTCGGTTCCTAGCACCTGACTGTAACTCCAGTTTCTGGACCTCAGTGTCTCTATTGACTTCCTTAGGCCCCTACATGTACATATCCTCATATATACACCCAGGTACACACACACACACAAACCAATTAATATTAATTATTTTAAAGGTTTATAAGCATAAAGTAACAACCATGCGTTCAATGTCACAGTCAGGAATGAGGCAATAAATAGTTTTTTGCAAATACTTGAAACTTATTTTAAGGTCTGAAATATACATGTATGTATTTGAGCCAGGACTGGAGAGATAGCTCAGCTGTTAAATGCCAGGCTCATAACCAAAAATATGTATTTGAGATAAGGTCATGTGCAACCCAGGATGACTTTTAGCTCATTATGTAGCTGAGGCTAACCTTAAACTGACCATCCTGGGCTTCACCTCCTGAGTGGTGGGACAATGGACATGTGCCTCCACGTTTAGTCTATGATTCATGTCACACTAGGGATTACACCCTTGGAACTCCCTCTAAAAACTTACTCCATAGTTGGTATAACTTCTTGGTAACAGAGAGAATAATTTCAGCTACAGTTTCACCCCTTAGGCCCCCATGGGAAGACAGAATAGCTGATTTGAGCGACAAAGTATAGCATAGGGGCTAAAGTTCAAAGTCCTACAGCAAGGCCACCTGAGTCTGATGATCAGTTCTGGGAACCCTGAGAACTGATTAAAGTCCTCAGTGCATGCTTTTATGAAGCCTAATGAATCTTTAGTATAAGAGCAAAAAGAAATCCACCCTAGACACATCAAAATGAGAAAAAAGAAAACCAGAGCTACATGGGGAAAAGTTACATAAAGCAAAACCGTATTCCCTTAAAAAGAAGGTTTAACCACTTACGACTTCTTGTTAGCACCAGCAGCAGAAGTGATGTGATTACATCTTTCTGTGCTGAGGAAGTACCAGCCAGCCCAGAATTCTATATCTGGTGTAGGCATTTTTAAATAGAGACTGAAAAAATAAGTCACAGGCAACAACAACAACAACAACTGAGGTTGCTGTAAGCAGATCTGCATACTTCAAGATATCTGAGAAGATGTATTTTAGTTTTTTAATGATTTATTTGTTTTTATTTTATGTACATTACTGTTTGCCTGCATGTATGTGTGTTCAGCACTTGAGTGTAGCACCACAGAGGGAAGAGGAAGGCATCAGATGCCCTGGACCCGGAGTTACAGGCAGTTGTGAGCCACCACTTAGGGCCTGGGAACTGAATCAATAGATTCTAACTCTGGTCCCCTACAGGACCCAAAAGTCATTAAATATCCCCAAAGACCAGTAAGTCATTTCTGTTATCTTGCTCCCTTCTTGAAGTTGTGAAGATATTTGGTATTGGGCACGCATTATTCTTGGGGTTCTCCCTCACAATGGTGGGGAAATGAAGACTCTTCGACCCCCTTTTGTTTGTTTGCCTTTGCTCTGCCCCCGACAAGGGCAATTCCTTAAAATTCTGTATTCAAACGCTTCTCTTTGCTCCTCTCTCCCTACTTCTTTGAAGTGTACTGTTCACTTTTACAAGGCCAGCCATTGCCACTGGGAGAGAATCAGTGGTCTAGAAACAAAGAAGAGGTTTCTCTGGGGATATTTTGCAATGCCAACCACTGATTCTCCACACCCCAACTGCTGGCCCTGTTCTCTGGACACTGAGTGCCCTACAGAACAATTCAGTTCTGAGGATAAGTAGTTGTTAGATTCGACAGGCCTATAAAACTGACCTCTGACGGTTATCACCAGTCTTGGCTACCTGCTCTGACTAAACAGCTCTAACCTGGGTGTTCTCATAGCCTCTCATCAGACTCAATAATCTGACAGAACATCTCTCAGACCTTTTTTTTTTTTTAAACAGCTCTGGATACAAAAATCAAATAGATTTTTTTTTTTTTATTATACGACAGTTCTAGAGCCAGCTGACCTGAGTTGGAATCTGATGAACCACGACCAAGCTGGGTGAGTTGTGTGCCATTTTTCTGGGGTTAATAAAGGCATCCCTGCCAGGACTGGGGATAGATATCTCAGTGGTAAGACAAGGCCAGGTGGTAAGAATAAAGCAAACTTGTGGTGGCACGGATGGAGACACAGGTGCCCACGGTCAACTGTAGCAGCCTAAGGAATTCCTTTACTTTTGAGGGTGTTGACTCTGGTAAAACTAGTCCCTTAGGGTCCACACAGAGAAGAATTTCAAGATAAGCCAGTATAAAGCAGAGTGGGACTTATGAAAAGAGATTTTAAGACATAGATTTTAAGTGCACACATCAAGAGAAAGAGGGAGGTGCTTGGGAAGAAAGCGTGATGCACCAGGGAGCAGATATGCAGGCGTGGGGGCTTTTCGGCAGTCACATGTGAGATTCAGTGAATGTTGAAATCATTATTTTCATCTTGATTTTTTTTTTTGTTCCTTTTGTAGTCTTTCACTTCAAAGGGTTGCTAAGGAGCCTCAGTGACGTCACAGGCTGGTTCTCTAGAGGGACCTGGAAATACTGATGAGGAGAGGAGATAGGACAGGCAGTTTAGGGCAAGGGACCAGGGAATTGGCAATTCCACACACGCTGCCCTCTTGGATCTCCCTCCACCGCTTTCAGAAGAGAGTGCTGGCTTCTCTTTATCCTTAGACATCTTATTCTTATCTTTAGTGAGCACCCTTGCCTGAAGCGGCATGTGAGTGTAGGGGTGAAACCCCAGTGTGGAGCAGCCTTTGAACTGGATCTCTGGATTTCCATGGTAAAAAAACTGGTTCTATCTACTCCCCAGTTTCAGACCATCTTTGATGGTCAGAGTTGAAATGGGAGCAATGTTACAGTCAACCTCCACCAGTGCTTTTCTGAGGGATGCTACAAGATATTTGAACCTGTTTCTAGATAGGGTGTGGCTCAGCCCTTAACACATACCTTTAATCTCTCTGGCTCGAATACAGACTGGCTCTTAGTACACACCTTTAATCCCAAACAATGAAGGTAAAATTAGTTTGCAGAGGGAAGCACCCATGTTTGAAAGTGCTGTCTAATTGAGTGGCAGAAAAAAATGACAAATCAGAAAGATTTGACAGAATAGGATATGCCCAACTCTTATAAGGAAAAAAAAAGGAAGGGAAGCTATTTAAGGGAGAGACAGACAGTACAGGAGGAGAGAGTACATACAGGAATACAGTAGGGTTCCTGGAGACTGCAGTACAGAGGGGGAGTGGAGCAGCAGAGGAGGAGTTACCGGGGGAGTTTTACAGAGATAGGTTGAAGAGAGAACAAGCTAGACACAGGTGAAGACAGAGTGAGCCAGAGAATGAGAAGGAGCCAGAAGATTAGAACAGATTACCAAAGTTAGTATGAGGTTAAGCAGAGCAACTCAGGAGAGGTCAAGAGAGGAGTTTGAGTCAGTGTAGCTATGTTCTGTCCAGCTACATTGAGTCCAAACCAGATCCAGCCAGTTAGAGCTCAGAAAGAACTAGAAAGGGCGAGCTTATTCAGCAGCAAGTCTCAGAGACTGAAAACATTCTAGGTCTAGGTAAGATTGGATGGAGGCTAGAAGCTTCCAGGACTAGGCCTCGGTTAGCAAAGGCAGTAAGCCTCTGATATGTCCATTACTACAGGAGAATAAGAGTTGCTTTTATAGAAGGACATTAAGGAAAAGGTGGTTTTTGTTTGTTTGTTGTTTCTGATTAAAAGAATGGAATGTACTTGTGGCCTTGAGTGGAAACCCAACATTATTCCACGCTACTCAAAACAAGTCAATCTACATAGGCCTGCCAATCACCTGGCCAAGTGACTATTTATTCCTCAGAAAGGTGTAGTCACATTTTAAAAAACATTATACTTATTAATTTTACGAGTGAATGTTTTGCCTGCATGTACATATGTGTACTACATTCATGCTAGGTGCCCACAGAGGTCACAAGAGGGCATTAGAGCCCCGGAACTGGAATTACGGGTAGTTGTGAACTATCACGTGGTTCATGGAATTCACCCAGGTCTACTGCAAGAGTAACAAGTTACTCTTTACAACTGAGGCATCTCTCCAGCCAGGTGGATTGACTTTACACTAAGCTAGATGTGGAAGGAATAATTGGCCCTTGAACGGATAGTGTGCTTTTCCTTGCTGGAAAGCCTGTTCTGGTGCAGTCACAGAGCTGTGGCTAAGCACTGCTGAGGGAGGACTGCTTGCTTTCCTGAGTTACCTCCTCCTTTCCCCCTCTGCTATCTCTTTCTTTTGAAACTGGATGCAAGTCCGGCCACTTGAGTTTCTGTGTTCTCTCTGAAGCTTCCACACCCCTTTGCCATTTGGCTACTCTGTGGCTACTTAAAAGCTGTACACCTTTCCGTCTTCTATGATCCATCTTCCTCCTCTGAGCAGCTGCCCAGACACCCAGCTTACCTGCCCTGTTGTTTCTCTAATGGAATTGTACACGAGCTTCCTCCTGGGTCCATTTATGAAACTAAGAGCTTTGAGAAAGGATGCTAATTTTGCCATGTAACACCTGACACATTAGATAAGACTCTCATAAATTTCCAGGATTACATGGCTAGAGCCCAGGAAAGAAGGATGTTAGGATCTCTTCACCATAAACAAAGTTGATGTCTTGTTTATGAGAGTCCCAGAAAATGTCTGGGAAGGAAACAAGCCCCATTCAGGTCTTGTGGGATATTCATCAAGGAAGACTGCTCAGGCATAGGTTTAAGCCTATAGGAAGAAGTCTTTATTAGTCAGCTGGTGAGTAAGTGGGTGCTCAGGACTCCAGTGCAGTCCTCAGCCTTTCTCAGGATGAGTTTTTAAACACAAAAACCATATTCTGGGTTGACATACTCCAGTTAATAAGAACAGTTAGCCAGAAGTAGAACACCAGAAGCCAAAAAACAAGATTAGGACATTCTGAGACTTTCCAAGAATTATGGACTTTGAAGGATTAGGCCTTTGTCTTACTTTTTGCAGGTGGTGCTACGTGCTGAGTTTTACAGACTGAACAGTAGTACTTCCATCATGGAGTCAGCTGTGCTAAGGTCTCAGGGCCTGCTAAAGCCTGGGGCCCTGTTACATTCTTAAGCCTTGTCCATTGCTATTTTACCTCAGAATATCTGTATTTGAAAGGAGAGTTATCTGTATGTCTGGAACCTTCACAGCTCGTGTTGTTTCTAGTACTGGAATATTTGCTTTTCAGCTGCTAAAAGGCTTCAAGTCCAGGGTGTGGGGGATGGGGGAGTTTCTTCTCTTTCTCAATCTTCCTTGTCTTTCTGTTCGGCCTCAAAAATAAAACAGCAGCACCTGTGGGGTGAGCGATCTGAGGAAATCTAAGACCAGGCACAGTGAAACAGGGTTGGAGCTTTTTTTCTTAAATGGAAGTTTTCATGTACAGGGGAGCAGGGGTTAATAGAAAGGAATGTGCTCAGGGAAAGAATAAGGTACACTCAGGAGCACAGGTGTGGGCTTCCCAAGGCGCTCGATTACCTACCAATTGAACTCCAAAGAACTCTCCCTGTCACAAAATCTTCAATGCCATAGAAAGTCACTGAGTAAAAATTAAACAGAGACTGGTCCGATGTGACTGATTTTATTAGGGAAGTGAGGACTTATAGGAGAGGGGGGAGGGAAGCAGGGAAGGGAAGACAGAAGGGAGAGAAGAAAGAGGGGGAGGAAGAGAAGATAGGAGAGGGAGGGAGGGAGGGAAGGGGATAGGGAGGGAGGAAGGGAAAGAGAGAGGGGGAGGGAAAGAGAGAGAGGGAGGGAAAGAGAGAGAGAAGAAGAAAGGAGAGAAGAGGAGAGGAGAGAAAATGAGATGAATCTAGGTTTCAGCATACGTACCAGCTCAGTGCACAGTAATGGTTTTTATCTCTGGGTCCATTTACACTGCTGTGAAGACACACCACAGGCAGAGTAATTCTTGATTTTTATTTTTGTTCTAGTGTTTGAGACTGGGTCTCACATTCTAGACCTGACTTGTCTGCAGCTCTCTTATGTAAACCAGGCTGTTTGTTTGTTTTTCCGAGACAGGGTTTCTCTGTATAGCCCTGGCTGTCCTGGAGCTCACTCTGTAGACCAGGCTGGCCTCGAACTCAGAAATCCGCCTGCCTCTGCCTCCCAAGTGCTGGGATTAAAGGGGTGCACCACCTGGCTTGACTGTGCTGTTTATTAATGATCAGAAATTTATTTAGCTTATAGTTCTGGAAGCTGGAAAGTCCAAGAGAGCAAGAGAGGGCAAAAGGACTTAAACTTGACTTTATGACAAGCCTACTCCAGCAACAAGCAATCCACTTTTGCTCTATCTATCTTCAGGACTACACACCGCCCATTAGACTCGACTTCCCAACGTTGCTGCTACAAAGACTAAGTTGTCAACACATGACCTTTGTAACACATGTTCAAAAAAAAAAAAAAAGAAAGAAATTCCATAACACTGTTTTCAACAAGAATGAAAATATTTCTATAAATCAGAAACCGATGAGTTACTTCTGGCAAATACACCGAAATTAATTTTGTTCCCGGTTGCTGGCAGATCCTTCAGTATTCTCATTATTAAGTGCTGGTTTAAATAAGTGCTGGTTTAAATCCAGATGCTACAAGGCAGAGTTCATGGTGTTCCATTAAAATCTATGATTTACGAGTGAATGCCCTGGTCCCCCGCCCCCACCCCCAACCTCAATTTATTACATAGTTCTCTTTGAAACTGGGGTAAATTTAGATGTTTCATTAATGTGATGCTGACGCAGAGACGAGCAGTAAATTCAAAGCCAAACTAATACAGGAAGATGAGGTTGCTCGAATGACTCACCCCACACAACCACTCGTCTTTTCTTTTGCGTCTATTTTTGGGTATATATTGCAATGCAATCATGAGGACTCATAGAGTCTTTCTAAGGATCTGCTTGGATTTGTGCCAGCAGCATCCGACGCTTCCTTCAAGGCCCAGTTCAAAGCGCACCTATTGTAAGTTCTCTGAGGAGAAAAGATGAAGGATTAGTGACTGGAAAAGACTCGCTGATGGGGCTCCAATGTAAGAACCAGAGACCACAGTCCTCTTACAAGTTGGGATAGTTTTAGGACATAAAAGGGAAGAAGGAAGAGGAGGCGGAAGTCTTTTCATCTTGGACCTACGGTCAGCAGTTAGCAGCATGGGAGGAAAGGACTCCGTGGGTTAAAGAAAGGTCATGTGACTGATAAATCTCTTTTGTCATTGGCTGTTACTGGGGCCAATAGGATGAGGAATAGGAAACCATAAAACCAAGTGGGAACCAAGTTACTTTAGGTTTGGGAACTGCACTGTTTAATCAAAACAGAGCATCTTTACAAATTGCTGGGATCATGGCTAACACTCCTACCTTTTGATTTTTATTGGAGAAGCAGAAAAAGGAGAGCAGTTGCCATTCTAACGACTTTATGTTGAACAGGCGTAGGATCTGTGATGATTTGCACGAGAATGCCCGCTACGGGCTGACATATATGAATGCTTGGTCACCAGTTTGTGGAACTGTTTCAGAAAGATTAGGAGGTGTGACCTTGGAGTAGGTATGACCTTGTTGGAGAACAAGTTTCACTAGGGGTGGGCTTTGAGATTTCAAAAGCACATGTCAGGCCCAGTGTCTTGCTCTCTGCCTGCTGCCAAAGATCAGGATGTGAAGCTCTCAGCTACTGCGCCAGAGCCATGCCTGTCTGCTTCCCACCAGAATCATCACGGTCTAACTCTCTAAAACTGTAAGCAAGCCCCGAATTAAATGCTTTGTTTATAAAAGTTGCCTTGATCATGGTGTCTCTTTATAGCAATTAAACACTAAGACACCATCCTCATCAGAGGAGTTTTGACGCAGTCTTTGGTATCAAAAATTTTGGAATTGGAGGTTATTTTTGATGCGTCTTTTCATGGTATTCTAGATAAAGAGTTCAGCCTCTGGAATGCAAAACTGGTTAGGTATTTAGAACTACAGGTGGAATGCCATGTCTTATGAATTAGGGTCTAAGAAAGCAGTCAAGTTCAGTAGTGGAAGTCAATAGGCAGACACGTGGTGTATTAGCAGCAACATGGAAGTAGGTAGGGGCTGGGTAGCGGTGGGCTTCAGAGGAAAAGCAAAAAAGCAAAAGGTGTCTGGGAAAGCATGTCCAGGTTTTGGTCAGTATCCAAAAGAAAAGGAGATGAAAGAAGAGGGAAAGTCATACTTTTCAAAGGGGTTGGCAGCCTACCAGAGTTACATGGTAAATGGCTTTATAGGGGTCATATGACCACGCCCACACCAATTGCAGTTGGTAAGAAGAGAGCATTCTAGTGGCTAACTGAGTCACATACTTACTTGCACCAGGACAAAAGAACCCACATGACTGACACTGATTCCTGTGCATTGGTATTTTGTTTGCATGTATGTCTGTGTGAGGGTGTCAGATCCTCTGGAGTTACAGACAGTTGTGAGCTGCCATGTGAGTGCTGGGAATTGAACCCAGGTCTTCTGGAAGAGCAGTAGCCAGTGCTCTTAACCACAGACCCATCTCTCTAGCCCAGTGGATAGCCTCTTTAAAGCTACCAGAGTATAAAAGTCTCCCAAAGACAAGAAGGCTGGACAGATCTTATGTGTGCTGTTAAGCCTAGTCGCCTCACATCACTTCAGCTCATTCTGGGTCCAGATGTAACAGAAATGTAAAAAAATTGTAGTTAACACTTCCATAGACCATAAATCCTATTGGGAGTTTTTCAGATTTTGGCAAGTCTCAGGGCCAGGGTTCCCCACTCCTGGGTAAAAGATAAAACTTATAAGTGACATAAACCTTAGTCTCCATGTCTCAAAATTATTTTTTTATCAGCTATCTGTTTTCAAAGCCATGATAGTTATTCACTTGTGTATGACTTTCACGTGCGTTGTATTATCAAAGTGGATGCACACAACTCTGGGAAGGACTCACATGTTGTTGTCTCTTTAAAGAGGTTGGGAATGAGGCTGGGGCCTCAGCTCATTGACAGAGTTCATGCTTACATACACAAAACCCTGGCTTCCATTCTCAGCCCCTCACCCCCAAACTGGGAAACCAAGGAACAGAACATGTGAGTTGTCCAAAGTCACAGGACCAACTAGTGAGTGAGCCAGTGTCCGAATCCCCATCCCAGCTAGAAGAATGTAGTATTTATATTTTTAATAAGTCCAGGCACAGGGTTCCTTCCCGTCTTTGACCATTTATGCTTTCAGATGAAAGATGCACATACAGTCTTTATACATTAATATGCCTTAAACAGCACAATAGCTGGGCAACTGCCTAACTTCCATGCTATTAGAATCTACCTACCATGGACGGTAACTCCGAGTCCCTATGTTCCATCTTGGCTGCTCTTAACTCCAGTTAATCAGCCCTCTGAGCCACATTTTCTTGGTCCAGAGCCTGAGGCACTTCTCCTTGCCTCTCTACCCCAAGGCTCTGGTCTCTGTCCTGCACATTCCTAAGGGATGTCGTCTCTCCTTCCCTCCTTCTCCCTGACTTCCCAAGCCTGGGAACCCTAAATCCTGCCTCTCTCTATTCTCCCCAGCTATTGCCTGCTGGCATCTTTATTTACCAATCAGAATTAACTTTGGGCATGTTCCCAGAAGCTACTTGCAGTCCCTCTTGTGGGGACCCAAATTAGCATGAGAATACAAGCAGCTACACAGGAGAATGTATTAGCTGCTTGATATGATAGAATGCCCTAACAAAAAAGGCAACTTACAGGAGGAGAAAGGGCTTATAGTTCTAAACCAGTTAACAATCCATTACACCAGGGAAGCAGTGGTGGTTTGAAAAAAAAAAAAAATGGTCCCCACAGGTCCATGACCTTGTTGGGGGAGGTGTGTCATTTGCTCTTCTTACTGCCTGCAGATCAAGATGTAGAACTCTCAGCTCCTTCTCTAGCACCATGTCTTCCTGCAGGGCATCATGCCCCCTAGCGTGACAATATTGGACTAAATCTCTGAAAGTGTGAACCAGACTCAATTAAATGTTTTCCTTTAGAAGAGTTACCATGGTCATCGCGTCTCTTCACAGCAAGAGAACATTAACTAAAGCAGAAGGCATGGCACATTGCATTCACATACAGGAACTAGAGAGTGAGAACGGGAAGTCAAACCAGGCTGTAAAACCTCAAGGCCTGTGTGTAGTAACATATTTCTTCAACGAAGGTTCTACAACCGAAAGATTCCATCACTTTCCCAAACAGCATCATTATCTGGGGACCAAGTGTTCAAAGCATGAACCTATGGAGAACCATTTCATATTCAAACCACAGAAGAGACTATAGTCATTCATAGGTGTTCACGGGGGACGGGCTACAGGATGCCCAGGGATAACAAAGTCTGCTGATGCTCTACTTCCTTCTTAGCTGCCTGGCACGGGATGTGCATAGAATCTATTCATATCTTCCTGTACATATTCAATCATCTTTAGATTAAGTGTAGTATTTAATACAATGTAAATGCTATTTAAGTCATTGCTACAATGTAAACCTTAGGGAATACAGTGAAAGAAAAGAACTGAGCATGTGCAGTAGAGATGCAGCCATTGGCGGCCAATTCACAGTTTTGACCTGCGGTTAAATTCATATATCCAGAGACTTCATACATACAGGCAAGGTCACTTTTCTCTGGCCAAACTTCCTCTTAGCCAAATTCTTTATAACCGAAAATTACTTTTCTGCTACATGCTTCAAAGCAACCTTTTGATTTCACAAACATGTGGTTTATTTTTTTCTTCTTCCCAGAAACATTTTGCTTCAGAAGAAAGGTGAAGCTTGGAGAATTCAGAATAAATCTTTGCTCTTTCAAGGGAAAAGAAAAAGGGGGAACCTTGATAGAGTCTCCCTCTGTGATCAAAACAAACAAAAATTATAGTATGCCTACTCTGTCTTGTGGCACTTTGAGGACCAAGGACCAGTGACAGGTTTTAGCAACAAGAGTAGAATTCATTCCCAGTCAACTTGCTAGGCCTGTCCTTGTCCTCACCTGATGTAACAGTGTTGACTTTTAATCCAGCATGATTGTTTTCTGGCAGTAACAGCAAAAAAAAAAGAGTAGCCTTCCTTTGCTGGCCTCAGTACTGAATCAGGTGACAGAGGCCTCAGATATCCTCAACAACAGAGGAAGGGCCCAGCAGGGAAGTGATCACAATGGTTTATATTTCAGCTTGGTTAGCTCTTGGCCCAATACCATTCTAGATGTTTCTATAAACATGGCAGTTGTTGTTGTGTGTATATTGTACGAAGACCGGAGGCTGCTGTTAGGTGTCTTCCGCCTCATCTTTTGACATAGGGTGTTTCACTGATCCCTGAGCTCACCAATTTGGCTAAACTGGCCCACAAGCAAGCTCCAGGGATCTCACCTTCACAGTGCTGGTTCCAGGTGTACCCCACTGTACCCTGTTTTTTATGTGGTTTCTGGAGAGTGAATTCCCATCCTCCTGCTTGCTCAGCAAATATACCACAGATTGCATAATCTATCTCACCGGCCCCAGTGAAGGCATTCTTTAGATGGTATGAAAATTTAAACAAATTAGATTTTGAATGAAGCTGATTAGCTTCCACAATGTGTGTGTGCCTCATCTAGTCAGTTTTGAAGTCCTGCTGAGAGCAGAGACCAAGGTGTGGGGAAGAAGGAATTCAGGTAGCAGATGCCTTTGAACTTGAACTACGTCAACCCTTCTGTGAGGCCCAGCCCACCAGCCCTCCCTTAGAGGTTTGACCTCTGAGCATCCACAATGAACTGCCATCTAACTTGTTCCTTAAGCATCTGTCTACACACATCAGATTAGTTCTTCTTTCTGGAGAACCCTAACTGATCTGTTAAGGGAAGATGACCTCTGCTTCCTGTAGCATATGCCTATAGTCTCTTCTGGCTTCGAGATGACACATATTTGTCTCTGCCCCGTCCCATGGCTACCCATAATCCACTGCTTCCCATGCTAGATACACGACATCGAACCTTCTGCGTCTTCTCCATTCCAGGGTAGGTGATTCTACTCAACCCACAGGTCACACTCATATGCGTTAACATTCTTCCCATCTCACTGTTCCCTGCTTTGATAGGCTGTCCCTCGCAAGCATCCTTATAAGGAAGCATCAAGCCTGGCTCCCTTACATGCATATAAATGGGTTGCCTTTCTGGGACATACATACTACTGTGAATCCTCTCAATCATCAAACGATTTCCTGAGCACTCATGCAGATTCCCAGCTACACGCTTACTTAGTTTTAATATTTGATGTTCTAATCCTGAGGTGAAATTCACCATCATTTGGAAAAATTGAGCTTTGGAGTCTCTATCAGTGCCCCAGGGATGCTCACATTTAATTAAAAACTAATGGAGAAGGCATTTCTTTAATAATTGATTAGTCTTATCACTTAAGCATGTCTTGGAAGTTGCCTTTGGGGATGAGTGTGACTTTTACCTTTCCTCTTTTGTATAAAACCCACACGTGCCTATTAGCAACTCTTGGTATTTGTACTTCTTTCCTTTTGAGAGAGCTAATCCAGTCTCCTGTGATACTTGAAAGCTTGCTTTTGAACATCACCCTAGAGACCAGTGGGAACCAGCGTGTGCCTCCCGCTTGAAGACACCCTAGTTAGTGTTTGTCTTCAAACGTTTTGTTCATTTGTGTATTTTAAACTATGCATATGTGTGACGGTTGTGGGTTACGTGCATGTGAGTGCAATGCCCACAGAGGCCAGAGGAGGACGTTGGATGCCTTGGGTGGAATTACAGATCAGTGAGCACTGTGGTGCCCAACAGTGATACTGGGAACTGAACTTGGATCCTCTGCAAGGGCAGTGTGTACTAACAACAACAACAACATCAAAAACAACAAGAGTGCATCAATTGAATGAGAATTCTGGGTGTTTATGAAGTGGGGTAAGAATCTTGAAAGCATCAACATTTTTGTTTAGAAACCAAGGCAAGAGTTACAGCACTCAACCCAGGAAGGAGAGAAGTTTGTTCATGGAGTAAAGCCATTTTCCTCAAACATAGTCCCAGGGAAAGTCCAACCTCAGTGAGAACAGCAACACCACCACCATTATCTGGAAAATGGAAGAACAGGGAGGCCACAGCTTGCCCTGCCTTGCCAGCATGAAAAATTCTGCCCATCTATATAGCAAAAAGCCAGTTGGGCAAGATAAGCATGAAGAATACTGACAGTCAAAAGAAGCATAGATGAACAGGTCAAATGTCTAGTGAGGAAGTTCTCCTCACTATGACAGAATCACATAGGTACTGTTCAAAGGCTTACCATCCTTGTACACAATAGTGTATGGGAACTCTATTGGTAGGAATTGAAGGAGCAGTCTGTGGGAGCCCCAATGGCAGCATGAAACAAAGTATCAGGTCTGTAGCTTGATATAGCAGTTTCGGGAATTTTCTACAGAACTAACACAAAGAAGGGAGCAACATGGTTTCCAATAGATTAGAGGTAGAAACAGACTGCGTCTGTATTCCATGAATGTGTTTTTTACTTACTGAGGCCAGAAGAAGACATTGTTTCCCCTAGAATTGGAGTTATAGATGGTTGTAATCCACCATGTGGTTGCTAGGAATAGAACCTGTGTTCTCTGGAAAAATAGCCAGTGCTCATAACCACTGAATCATCTTTCCAGTCCCTGTTGTTGAGTTTTAAATAATTATGCACACTGAAAGTTGCAAATATAGTAGAAATGTCTATTATGTTTTCCTCTCAAGAAAGTTTGTGTGTATGTGTGCATGTGTGTGGAGCATGGGTGTTTGCCTATGTTCATGTGTAAGGACACAGGTGTACATATGTGTGCATGTGCCAGAGGTTGGTGTAGGGTATCTTCCTCAGTTTTTCTCCACCCTGTATTTTGAGACACAGTCTCTCACTGAATCTACAGCTTATCAGTTAGGCTGGATTCGTTGACTAGTGAGCTCCAGAGTATCCATCTATTCCTATCCTTGACCCTGCTAGTTCTGGGGTTAAACCATCAGGTCTGGTTTTTTTTATGTGTGTCTTAGTTAGGGTTTTCCTGCTGTGATCAGACATTATGACCAAGGCAACTCTTATAAGGACAACATTTAATTGGGGCTGGCTTACAGGTTCAGAGGTTCAGTCCATTATCATCAAAGCAAGCATGATGCAGGAGGAGCTGAGAGTTCTACATCTTCATCTGAAGACTGCTAGGAGAAGACTAACTCCCACATGGTTGGGAGGAGGGTCTCATTGCCCATCCCCACAGTGTCAAACTTCTTGCAAACACACCTCCTAATAGTTCCACTCCCTGGACCAAGCATATTCAAGCCTATCTCCATGCCTCTTTCTCTCTTTCTGCCTCTCCTCTCTTTCCCTCTCTGACAGAGCCTTACTATGTAGCCTAGTCTGGCCACTAATTCCTTATCTTGCTCCAGGCTTCCAAGTGCTTGTTATAGGACTGTGTTACCCATACCTGGCTGACTGAAGCTTCCTCCAGTAACTATTATTACCCAAAATGATCTTTAGCTGCTTCACAATTTCTACATTTCCCTGTTGGCATTTATATTAGTGTCCTATTTTGCATCATTCTCTATTATTGTTGTAACAGACTTGTAAACTTAATTTCTGAAAATAATATACACTTAATGTTATGCTCCATAAGGTCAAATTAAATCAGTTTCGCTAGGCTAACAGCAGGTCCTCCTGAAGGCTCAGAAGCACCCATTCTCTGGCCTGCCAAGCTTCTAGAACAGGGGTTCTCAACTTCCTCAATGCTGTGATCCTTTATTACAGTTCCTTATGTCATGGTGAGCCCGACCTTAAAGTTATTTTCATTGCTACTGCAGAACTGTAATTTTGCTAGTTATGAATTATAATGTAAACATCTGGTATGTGACCCCTGAAAAAGGCCCATTCGATCTCAAAGAAGTTGCAACCCACAGGTTGAGAAACACTGTTCTGGAAGGCCAGCTGCATCTCATCTCCATCTCTGAGTGAAGGTCATCGTGTTTCCTCGCCTCTCTAATCTCTGCTTTCATCTTTCCATTTTCTCTCTCTGACTCTGACTCACTAGGCCCAGGTGAATAACCTAGAATAAATTTTCTACCCAAAGCCCTTTACTTTTATCTATGCAAAGAAAGACCCTTTTACAGTGCAAGGTAATGTAGTCATAGGTCTTGGGAATTAGCACACTGATATCTCAGGTGTAACCATTCTGCTTACATAGCCTGTTGGAAGGAAAGCTCTATCCCCCCCCCCACCCCCGCTCTGTCTCCCTCTCTTTCTCTCTCCCTCATCCATGTCTTTTTATTGTCTCTTTACTATCATGTATCTTATTTTCTAACATCTATTTGTCTATCATATATTATGTTTTTGCCCATCATATACACACATATATACATATAGATACACATATATATGTATATATACATATATATCACCTATTTTTCCTATCGTCTATTATCTATCTATCTATCTATCTGTCATCTATCTATTTGATAGATCTTCTACCTGTTATCTTTCTTCCTGCCTTTGTCATCATCTTTATCATCACTTCTCTGTCTAAGACTGATTCATGGATTCCCCTTTGGTCCCATGGGGTGTGACCTGCTGCTGGCTCTTAGGTCCTTCAAGCAGGTTCAGTCCTTTTTAATCAAATGTCCCTCATTTCTTGAGACCACCCTTAATTTTTGGCATGATAAGCAATAAGATACTCCAGACAAGCCAGGCACAGTGGCACATCCCTTTAATCTCAGTACTCAGGAAGCAGAAGCAGATCTCTGTGAGTTTGATACCAATATACTCTACAAAGCCATGGCTTTGTTCTTTGTTACACAGAGAAACCCCGTCTTGGGGAAAACATAACAGTAACAGTAACAACAACAAAAAAACCAACAAGATATTCCAGACTCATCCTGGACCTTCCTCGCTCCAGCCTTAGTGTCAGGCATTTTCCCCAGAAACCCTGGCTTTCATCAGTGGAGACTGGTAAAGCAGGAATCAGCATTAGACCTAGGTCTGCTGGTATAGCCCATTCATCTCAGAGACGTGGAAAGTTGAAAAGGAAGGATTACTAATTCAAGGCCAGCTTTGGCTACAGAGTGAGTTCAAGGCCAGCCTCAACAATTTAGCAAGACATTGTCTCAAAATCAAAGAAGTCTAAAAATACAAATCAGCGGGAGAGTGTCTGCCTAGCCTGTAATGTAATCCTCAGGAAAACAACCATTAGGGAAACAACAACAAAAACAAAACTGCTGGGCAGCAGCCAGCTCAGTTTTAGTAGGATGCTGCTGTTAGAGCCTTCTAGGAATCTATACACAGAGATATAGCTACATGGGCGCATATATATATATATATATATATATATATATATATTTGTATAAGTGTGTAATATATTCTATAATATATATGTAATATAACATATATTATATATATACTTAAGTATATATATATAATACACACACACACACACATATATATATACTTAAACTCACATATAGCTCTGCAGTGTAATATATATTACATGCACAGCCATATCTGTCCACTTAAAAGCATAAGTTTCCAGAAGCACTTCTAATCCTAGCCTAACGCCATGCGTTTCAGATGCATCTCCTGATCCTCTGTATTTGTACTCTTTCCCAATAATAGAAAAGATGGTTCTCACAAATGTTAGTACGTTGGACATTTATCAGTTCAGTCTCAGATTTCCTATTGCTGCACAGATACCGAATGGGAGACCATTTCCTCACTGTTGGCTTTCTAGGACTTATGCCAGACAACAGGGTCACGTCATCCTGCTTGTCTTCAGGTGACCTGTTCCAGGCCTTCCCTGCATGTGAGTGCATCCTTCCTCTGCTAGACTCTGAGAGCACAGGATGGGGCACACAGGTATTCACACCACACCAGGGTCTCGCATCTTTCATGGGAAAGCTGCCTCTGTCTGTCCCTCCTTTCCCCTAATCTTTCTACTCAGCCCTCTTAGCTCCAGCAACTGATGGTTGGCCCTAACTAGTTCACCCCTGCTCACACACTGGCCCAGGTCCCTTGTCTCTGATACTGGAGCTGGTCATGGCTGTCTCTACACAGTCTCCCACAGGCTCTCCTTCCTCGATTCATTGAGGCTCAAAACACCCCACGCTGGCCAGCCCACCCAAAGGAGTGCCGGAGTTTGCTCACATTAGCTTCAGATAGGCAGTTATGACGTCATCCATCCCTTCCCCCTACCAACTCTGCATTCAGGATATGCTGGCAGCTTGGGATTGGACACTAGATCTTCTTACCCCACATCGGTTGGCAAAGATTAGAAATCAAGTCTTCTATGTCCCCACTCTGTTATCAAGCATTTGCCTTCCAACCTCTGGTTCTACCTGACCCAGGTGTCTAAGTTTTCTCAGACTGCCCAAAGGCACTGAGCTTATAAACCCTGTGTGTGTGTGCATGCATGTGCATACACATGTGTGTGTGTGTGTGTGTGTGCATTCGTATGCTCATTATTCTAGTTGGAACCCAGTGCATCTCATATGCTTGACAAGGACTCTATCTGAGCTATCTAGCATTTGTTGCCTAGGCTTGTTACTTGATTGGGCTATGGAGTACATTAGTTACTTTTAAATTTGGGGGGGAAATACAATGACTTCTGCAAAGTTCCAATGTTTCCTTAAATAATGAAATCTTCCTGGAAGCTAAGAAAGAAGGTCATTCAAATTTGCCAGCATCCCAGATTAGATGAAAATAGTTACCATTGGCCAGAAAGGAACATACCACAAGGCAGGTATGACGTCATTCTTGCTTTTTATACTGTACACTGAGCACATTTGAGACTCTAAAGTCTCTATGAGAGTCAGATTCCACATTCATATGAAAATAAAGTAACTAGATTTTAACACTGAAGCAAATGAGCACACACAGTTAAGAAAAGCCTTTGACTCCTGCTCTTCAACAACCAACTGTAGCGATACTGAGCCTTTAAAAATTTCTTACTCAGTCTGGAGAGATGGCTTAGCGGTTAAGAGCACTGGTTGCTCTTTCAGAGGTCCCGAGTTCAATTCCCAGCAACCACGTGGTGGCTTACAACCATCTGTAATGAGACCTGATGCCCCCTCTTGGTGTAAATAAAATAAATCAATCTTGAAAAAAATTTCTTACTCAAGTAAACTTCTGTGAATCCTTGACTTCAGAATATAGCCATGTTTGTCAGGGCTCTCTATGGAAATAGAACCAAGAATTAAATATTCATGTGTATGTGTGTGAGTGTGTGTATGCATGCATGCGTGTGTGTATGCATGGATTTTTGGGTCCTGCAGGCCCAAAATCCCTAGGGAAAGCCTGCTGGGAAGAAATGCAGGTAGGTATGGGTGGTAGGGTCTCAGGTTACAGTTTGCAGGTTGGGCTAGGCCTGGCCAGGCTGGCTGGACACTTAGGCAAGGTTCCTATATTTCTGTCTTGGAGTGAAATTACTTCCTCTTTGGAGTTCCATCAATTGAAGGGGGCTCATCCACACTATGAGTGTCAATTTGCTTTGCTAACTGGAGACATTATTGCCTCTGCGACAGCCCTTTGTAGCAGCCTCTAAATCAGAGTTTGACCATAACTAAGCATGAGTGTCCAGCCCAGCTGATACATACAGAGAGCCAGCAGAATAATTATCCGCTTTGAAAGCAACATTGATTTTCTTTGCCAGGCAGTTTCAAGCATTTGACTTAATTTTTCTTAGCGATGGTCAACTAGCAACTAATAGACTCTTAGCTGATTTTTGAGTTTCCATGCTAATCTTGTTAGGAGAATAGCATGATCTTAAGACCAATGGTAAATTTTACTCCTTTATCTTCGTGATGATGTATTGCATTTTCCTTGATGATTTATCCTCTTTGGAGGGAAATATAGGTTAATCTCATTAAACAGGTACCATGCTAAAACTTGTGAGTGAAGTGCTCCCCATGAGGTGCTCCACATGTGATCTCTGCCTCTCAGCATTCCACGGGAGAACAGCTGGCTCGGGAAGGTTGGACCAACATGGCTCAGGACTCCAAGAGGAGTGAGTCCCTTACCCATGCCCGGTGCTCTCTTCCCCTTTTCATAGAGCACGGCTGAGAGCAGGACTGGCCAAGGGAGACAAAATGCCAGGTTGGGTGGCCAACAGGTTGAAGACAGCTGACAGCTGGCTCAGGGAGTTGCTGTCTAGTGTGCCTGTTGCCAGGACCTGTTGATCTTGCAGGCCATTGAATATGAGCACAGGACCAGGAGGAAGTTTGGGCTCCTTAGATTTCTGCTGGCATTCACAAGTCGGTCTATTTTCCTTTCTACAAAGTATATAGAAAACTCATAAATAAAGCATACCTTGAGTAAAATTCTAGTCATCACTCTCATGCGTTACTGATTTCAAACAGCCTTTTGATATCCGCATATACAGTTCTTGCAAGAAAGAACACAGAGACGAGGGTGGTGATAGACCTCGGGGGTGAGACATTGGCCTAGTATGCATGATTGAGGCCCCAGGTTAGATCCTCAGCACCAAAAATAAAAAGCAAGATCCCAGGAGTAAATGTCCCATCAGCTGAAGCTTTGATGATACTGTCACAAACTGGAGGTGGCCTCGGTGGTACATGGTGACATTGCAGCCTGCTCGTTAAATAATGCAATAACTGTAGGTGATTTTAGTAGCTTGGGGCTTATACCATCACCACTGTGTCAGTTTCTTTTTTTGTTGTTGTGATAAAATGCCTGGCAATAGTCACTTAAAATGTCACTTAAAGGGTCTCACGGTTTAAGGAGTACTGGCCATCATGGCCAGGAAGGCTTGTTGACTGAAGGGAGGCAGCTGATCACATTGTTTTCCAGAGTCAGGAAGCACACCGATTATGCTGGTACTTAGCTTCGTTTCTCTTTACATTAAAAAAATACATTTATTGATTTATTGTGCCAAAGTGCACATGTGGAAGTCAGAGGAAAACTTGTGGGGGTCAGTTCCCTTACCATGTGTGGTAACTTAGGAGTGAACTCAGGGCATCAGGCTGGTGGAAGATGCCTTTCTCCACTGAGCCATTTGGAGAGCCCTCACTTTCTTCTTTCATTCAGTTTGGTACCCAGACTGAATATGGTGCTGTTCATGTTCCGGCTGGTGTTCCTTCTCTTGACAGTTGGCTGAGAGGAGATGTCCTCACTGTCACACCCAGAGTGTCTCTCCTGGGTGATTTCAACCCTTTTGGGCTAGTCATGATTACCCATGACAGCTATAAAACTCTTTCTTTAAGGCTACTGTTTGTTTTTGTTTGTTTATTTAATGCTTCCAGTGTATTTTAAACAACCCCTTGTCAATTCCATAGAAAACCCTAGCTCTTGTCCCAAGTATTCAACAAGGTAATCAGCCACGAGCCGACTGTAGTTTTTCTACGTAAAAATTAGCGAGTATCCTACTTTGGTTTCTATTTCTATGCTAAAACACTGACCAAGCACAGCGTGGGAAAGAAAATGTTTGTCACTGTCACAGTTGGTCATTGAGGGAAGTCAATGCCTACTGTGTAAATAATGCAATAACTGTAGGAGATTTAAGTAGTTTAGGGATGATAACCACCATTGTGTTGGTTTCTTTTCTCTTAAACACAGAGCCAGGAATTGAGTCAGGGACCTTGGCAGAGGCCACAGAGGAGCACTCCTTTTTAGCTCACTCCTCAAGGCTTTCTCATACAACCCAGGTCCACCTACCCAAGTGTGGTATCACCCCCCTCCCAGTGGGCTGTGCCCTCCCATACCAATAATTAATCAAGAAAATGCCCCCACTCACTTGCATTCCGACCAATCTGATGGAGTGTTTTCTCAACTGAGATTCCTTCTTCCCAGATGACTCTAGTGTGTGTCAAGCAGTCAACTAACTAGCACAAGTAGCTTTTATTTTTCTGTGGGTTCTGGGGAAGCTAGGCAGACAGTCTACTCTTGAACTATGCTCTAGACTTGTAACTACCTGCTACAAATTAACAGTTAAGTTTCTTGGTCATACCACCCACGTGCATGCAAATATCCATATCCAGAAGCCATGTGCCCCTAGCAGTTATCTTATTGGATTACACAGCTGTGGCATACTTCCATGGCAGACGAAGGCTATGTTGGACAGTTAGTCTGATCTTGGATGAGAAACTAAGCATTGAATTGGCTGATGTCCGCATCTCATCAGAAGCCTTTTAAAAAGAAGCACTGTTTACTGTGTAGTGGTGGGTGGGAGGGTGGGTGCAGGTTCCTCAAATTACTCTGAGATTTAGTCTTGGGGCAAGCAAAATTCACCATTGGTAATTCTAGATCACAGAGTCTTGGCTTTTTACAGACCTGCTTTCACAAGCTTCAGTTTGGGGTTTTGATTGTGAAATTACGGAGGCATAGCCTCTGGTATGCTGATGTCCTAGCGCGTGAAGAATTACCAAGGTATGTTGGAGACCCGTACAGAGATTGGGAAGTCCCTGACAGATGATGTGTAGACAGAAAAGTGCCTGGTCTGGAAACTACAGGATGAAAAGAATCAGCAGGTACAGAGAACACAGGGAAGTTTCTTGACAGCATTGTGCACTTACAATAGTTAGCCAGCAAGTTAGCTTTGAACTTCCTGCAAGCCGAAGAATTAGGGAGCGAGTGGCATGTCTTTAATAAGCAAAAGGAGGAACTATATATTTTGACAGTGGGGGAGCCGAGGTTCTGAAAGCAGTCACGTCTTCAGGAACTGCTTATATTAAGTTTCACATTGGGAGCAAAGCGATTTGAGTGACAGTTGTGTAAGTTGATGTTTGGGTTTTACTCCATTGCTTTTTGCTTTTGTTTTGTGATGCTGGAGTTTGGATGTGGAGTCATATCCCCAGATCCTGCGGGTAATTTTCATTTTGAAAGAAGCTCAGCCCTACAAGAAAATAACAAGAACAAGTACAAAGGGTACACAGTCCCCTACACTCTTCCCAGATGCCCTAGTGTGGCGGTTTGAATAGCTACGGTCCCCATGGACACATGTGTTTGAACGCTTGGCCATAAGGAGCGGCACTATTAGGAGGTGTGGCTTTGTTGGAGTAGGTGTGTCACTGTGAGGGTGGGCTTTGAGTTTCCGATGCTAAAGCTGCACCTACTGTGAGTCACAGCCTCTGTTCGTTCGGATGAAGATGTAGAACTCTCAGCTCCTTCTCCAGCTCCACGTCTGCCTGCATGCTGCCATGTTTCTTGCCATGATGATAATGGACTGAACCTCTGACACTGGAAGCCACCACCAATGAAATTTTTTTTTTTAAATAAGAGCTGCTGTGGTCATGGTGTGTCTTCACGGCAATAGAAACCCCAACTAAGACACCTAGTGTCGAGTGTATTGTTTCACTATGCAAGAACTTTGTCATCACCTCTCTTTCTGTCTCTGTCTCCTTCTCTCCAAACTTATATGTAAATTAATATATAATTGGACCAGATGATAAAGAAAATATATACATATATGCATGTACATACACAAAATATGTATAAATATATACATATTTCTAAATGGAAACACTACGGTCCTTTACTTCTAAATACTTGAATGTGTATATCTTAAGAAAATTAATTTTTAATTATATGAGGTTGGAGAGATACTCAGCAGTTAGAAACACTGGCTGCTCTTCTGGAGGATATGTATTCAATTCTCACCATGTACATGGTACCTCAGAACCATCTGTAATGTGAGTGTGTGAGTGTGGGCTCCCAGGGAGGCCAGAGATGTTGGATATTCATTGAGCTGGGGTTACAGGTGATTGTGAGCCACCCTGTGTGGGTGCTTGGCACTGAACATGGGTCCTCTGCAAGAGCATCTTGTGCTCTAACCACTGGATTGCCTTTCCAACCCCTCAATGTGTGTTTCTTTAAAACAAAGGCATTCTCTTACATAACCCTAGTTGATAATAAAGCACTATTTCCTAGGCTATGACCCTTTTCTGATTTTGTCACTCTTCTTGTAGAAATTCTTTAATCTCAATCCTGGGTTTCTATCCCACCTTTGGCCATTTAGTTCCTGGAAAAAAAATGCACACAGCCTTTATATTTACTATAAGCCTTAAACAGCACAAGAGCTTGGTGGATATCTACCCTCTATGCTATTAAAATCTACTTTCCCATCGATAACCCTGAGTTATTAGTATTTACTCTGTTTCATCCAGGCTGCTCTGAGTTCCAATCTGCCAGCCCTCAGGGCCATGTTTTTGTGGCTCACCTAACCCGTGATGGCTTCTCCTTCTTCTCCTCTTGCTTCTCCTCCCACCCTAAGCCCAAGAAACCTAAACCCTACCTATGTCTTTCTGCCCAACTAAAAGCAGCAGGCCTTGGGTCATGAAGTGACAGCAACAGCTCACCCTTACGGGTTCTAGAATTTAAGCTAAAAAGTAGAATCATCTGCTTGGAGTCCGGCAGACACGCGTAGCACACCACAAGCTCATAGTGAGCAGACAGTTCCACCATGGCACAGGATGGTGGCCTCTCACCTGTGCTTGCATTTCTTTGAAATGTCATGTTCTCTTGTCTTTAGGGTAACAGTGACTTGGAGGAACAGGATATGCTATTTACCATGTTTGTGTTTGAAATTTGGGGCAAATAAGGCTTCTGGAAGCCATATTTTGAAGGTGAAGAAACATAGAGGCCGAGTGACCATGTCAGGTTGAGGGTAGTATGTAGGGCCTTGAAAGACAACCTGGTTTCTGGTTGAGCACAGGCTAGAAACTGCTAGGGACCCCAGGTGATCCTAAGGGACAGCAGGTGTTTCGCCACACCCCCAGACACTAGGCTCCTGACATGAGGCTGCAGCCCTCCATAGATTTGTGTCTTTCAGTCATGTAGCCTCAAGACAGATCTCCATATTCATGAGGTACCTAAAGGCCAGAAGGGCTTAGCCAATTAAGCATTCCTTCCCAGACCCTCCTCCCCGCTAAAGGTATTTAACCTCAGGCCTGCCCTGAGATACTGGGGTACAGTTTATCATCTACTTTCTGCCATGACAATAAACATCTTAAAACCATGGACTGCTTCTTTTCATTGCGATCCACTGTGGGGGACAGTGAAACAGGCCTTTGTCTACAGAGTCGCCATCTAATCTCCCACAGAAGACCTCTGCGGTTCCAGGCGACCACCAACCTAAGCCAGCCAACAGCGGAGACAAACCAAGGACTCTCCTCCTCCCCTACCTCAACCCATCCCCAGGCTCACCCAGAGCCCAAGAGCCTGAGAACCAGTCGGTTCCCGGCCACCATTTGGCCTGGGTATCCTCCAGCCAACTGGACCTCAGACTGCATTCCCCCACCTTTGGAGCAGGGGTCTGCGAGGCTTCCCATAGCCCAACACCTACCCAGCTCCTGCAGTCAAACTTCCCACGCCTCTGTTTCCCCAGTAGCCCTAGCCCCGCAGCGGGGCAGACGCAGGACACACATTAACCTAACAGTAGGACACAAAAGGAGAGTGACTACTTCGGCAATCCAGAAGACTCTGGCTATGTCTTTTTCCCCTCTTGCTCTGTAGCCTGTTGCTATTCCGGCTTCTATAAGCTGACAGCAGAAACATTTGTTAAAATCTAAGCCATCGGTTCTGACTGCTCATGTCAAGTAGTAGAGATGCCCCGAGTGATACAAAACAAAAGGGAACGTACACTATGGGTGCCAGACCTGACTTTGGTATTTGGGGGTGTTTAAGGATTATGATAGCCTTGCCCTTCAGTGGCTACCCATTAGCTAGGAAGACAGACTCCTAGCATTCAAATACAGTCTTCTATTAGGTCAGGCCACTACTGGATGCATCTCTCTGGGGCAGGGGAGAACTCAGTGGAGGAGCCTGCCTGCAAGTGACATAGGAAGTGAAATGGCAGGTGTTAGGAGACTCCCCGATATCCTTTGCTGTGCTTGAAGGACACACCAGCCACAGTAAGTAAGAGGCAGTGGGAACGATGGGATCCATTGTAAAGTGAGAAGCAATGAGTCCCACTCAGTTCACACAGCAGAACGTTTTGGCTTCACCAATGCATGGTATGGTCAACAACGAAGGGTGACTTTCCTGGGCAGGTAAGCAGAGATGGGTGGGAGAGCAAAGTGGGGTTCATTTCTGTTATCTGACAGGAAAGACCAGAGTACACTGTTACTAACAGGAATGATCCAGGAGGCAGAAACTGATAGAGAAACGGGGACCTGCAGAAGTCATCCAGAACAGTAGAAAGTACGGGACATAGAACCCAACTAAGAGAGTGGATATTTCATCCCAGGCTCAGAGGGGGACCCTGAAGGTAGTCTCAGCAGGCAGGGAAGTGAACCATGAAGAGGCAAGAATTGTTTGACCCAAGGATCCAAAACTGGGGGACGCACTCCTGCAGAAATACTCACGGACAGAAGACTCGATGCAATAACAAGAGGTTTAATGATAACCAGTGCACTGGGGTTCCCTCGCATGCAGGCAAGAGGAACCCTGAACCAAAGCTGAGAGCAGTTTTTATACAGAGTTCACAAGGGCAACCACAAAGGCTGACATCAACAGCAGTTCCCAGGTCCGGTCTCTAGGTGACTCAGATTTGCACATTATTTTTATGAGTGTTAGCTAAGTGGCTTCTGTTTGACCAGGTTTATTACGTTAAGGGCCCAGCTTCCTGATTACCTCTTATCTTGGGCCCTCCCCCTGGAATGAGTGTGTGGTAAGTCTTTGGAATGTGCTCCTCCCAGGATGTGTCCTGGGGCAGTTAATTCTTGAGTTTAAACTGAAGCCTGAGATTCTTCCAATTTTAAGTTTAAACTGAGACCTGAAATTCCTACAGAATGAAAACTCAGGCCGGGAAGTGGTGGCGCACGCCTTTAATTCCAGCACTTGGAAGGCAGAGGCAGGCGGATTTCTGAGTTCGAGGCCAGCCTGGTCTACAGAGTGAGTTCCAGGACAGCCAGGACTACACAGAGAATCCCTGTCTCGAAAAAACAAAACAAAAAAAAGAAAGAAAGAAAGAAAGAAAGAAAGAAAGAAAGAAAGAAAGAGCTCAGTTCAGATCTACTTCATCAACGCTGATCAAACTTCAGGGAGTCTGACACCAGGCAGTTTATTCCCAATAAATTTAAATGCAGTAGGATTTGTGGGGGAAGTTTCCTGGTGTAATACAATATCCCTGGTACACAAGGAAGTGTAATTACGTTGCAACTCAACTCGGGGTACGTGTCACTTCTTCCAAGAAGGTGGATTCTAGAGATAGACTGACTATCTGTGCTAGCTTAAGGACCCAAGGGAGGATTCAGCCTGGTCTCCATCATACAGATAGCACAGAGGTCATTTGGGCTATTAGGCTCCTCTGGTCCTGTTAGAGTCATTTAGATTACTAGCCACCTCTGGTCTTGGATATAGGAGCTTGATATGGTTTGACCCAACAGATAACGTACTTCACCAGGCTGTTAATCACCTCCACGTCTCAAGAACAGGTTTACATCCATTCCTTTGCAAAAGCAATCCTGTGTGCTTAGCTTTCCTGGTGTCTCTGGAGATCTGTGGGCACAAAGTCCTTTCTATCTGCTGTGCTCCTGGCAATGCATCAGGAACGTCTGTGGATGTGGGCACACAGTGGGCTCTGTGGTGGGACAAAGGTGACCTACTTTCAGTAGTTTTCCTTCATATCTAGAGTGACAAGAACTTGACAGAGACATTGATGAGGTTTTATACACAGAGGGTTTATAGAGGATGAGAACACGGAGAAGGAGATTGGAAATATCAGGGTGCTGAGAGTGTGTGTGGTGGGAGAGTGTGTTGGGAGAGGGTTCTCAGGGTTTGCAGTTTTACAAAGTAAAATGCACGGTTGTATTCCAGGCTTCCGTTCACAGGCATCTCTCTATAGATTTTCTGTTCCCAATCAATTTGTAAATCATTGATGAAGTCAGTCTGTTTTGTTTTGTTCTTTTGGTTTTTCGAGACAGGGTTTCTCTGTGTAGCCCTGGCTGTCCTGGAACTCACACTGTAGACCAGGCTGGCCTCGAACTCAGAAACTGGTCTGCCTCTGCCTCTCAAGTGCTGGGATTAAAGCGTGAGCCTCCACTGCCTGTAGAAGCCAGTCTGTTGAGTCAACCAATCATTATTCAGATAGAACCAAACCACAGTTCCCAGCACGGGGTGGAGTTTTAAACAGCCAGAAAAACTACCTTAGCCCAGTAGCCTAAGAATGACATCTTAGTTTGCTTTGTGTTGCTGTGATAAAACATTGACCAAAACCAACTTGAGGAGGGAAGGATTTATTTCAGTTTACCAGTTACAAGGCCATGACAGAGGGCAGGAGCTCAGGGCAGGAACCTGGAGTCAGGAACTCAGCAGAAGTATGGAGGAATGCTGCTTACTGGCTTGCTCGGCTTTCTTCTCCTATTTGTCCCAGGACAACCTGCCCAGGGATGTGTCGCTCCATCCACAGGCCAATCTGATGGTGGCAATTCCTCCACTGAAGTTCTCTCTTTCTAGTTTGTGTCTGGTTGACAACAACTAACCAGGACAGTCAGATGGGAACATATGTTCAAATGTTTATTTTATCAGTCAGATCTGGGGCCACTGTTTAAGACATAGCGTATGTGGAAATGCCAGGCGGGTCTTTAAGGAACCGGGTAACTCAGTAGTAAGACAAAAGTCACCATGTCTGGAGAAGGAAAAATCACCCATGAGGTACAGTTTACAAATGTGAAATTTGAAACTGATAACCAACTGCTTCTAAATGACGCTTCTCTTGCTCATGGGCGAAGAGGCAGAGTCTGTTTTTGTTTTTAATGACCGACTCAACACAGTAGCAAAGCCAATGTTCTGCCACAGAGCATGATGTAGTCAGAATGACTCAGATACAACCAGTTCTGCAGTGTAGGAAAGGAACCTCGGGGGTTGCTTCTTCCACACGGTACAGGATTTTGCTCTATATTGAAAATAAATGAAGTTATGCAGAATCCATTTGCTGACAGTGACAAGTGTTTTGTTTGCTTTAAACTCAGCCTGAACTCTCCCGGGACTTTCATCCTGCTACATCTGTTAGCTGAGGCCGGCTAAGGCCCTCGATGCTGGCTGTCTGATTTGTCAGAGTTCATTCTTCCTGATTCTGCTACCTTTGGTCCCATCTAAGCACCATCAGGGTTACACACAAGGTCATAAAATCTGAGTCTGCTCACACCTTCAAGCCAAGTAGCAACCTGGGGCTGAGAAAAGTGGCTTTTGATTTGTTTTTCACAGAACTCCTGGATTTTATGCTATAGCCTAGCATTTACAGAGCCGCCCATACTAACACAAGTTGACATCTCATAGAACATTGTCTAGTCTTAGAATGTATATGACATCCAGGCTCTTTTGTTCAAAGAGAGGCTGTCAAAATCCTACCCAATTGCTTTTATAACCAATGGGTTATGAACCAGTTTGGAAGCCAACACAGTTGGGAAGATATATTTTTCTCATTTTTGGTGTCTATACAGTATGAGAGGCTTAACTTTATAGACCAGGCAATCCCTGATACTGATCTCTAAGGATATTTGAGCTGAGAACAAAGGTGATAAAAGTGTTTATTCCTTCTCTCTCTGGAACTGAGGATCAGTCTTAGGCCCTAGAGCTTCCTGGGGATGAACTCTGTCACTGAGATAACCCCTACCCCTGGTTGTTTGAGACAGGGTTTTATTTTATGCAGCCCAGGCAGGGCTTGAATTTGTGTAGCTACTAGAAACCCTTGATCCTGTCTCTGCTTCCCCAGTGCTGGGATTGTAGACACAAACCACTATTCCTGGTTTATGCAGTGGTGGGAATCGAACCCAGGCCTTTCATGCATGCTGGGCAAGAGCTCTGCCAATGAGCTGCTTCCCTTAGCTTGTTCCCCAGTCAACACCATTGTCACACCAGGATTGTGACACTTATTGTAGTCTACCAGGACTACAGTCCTGGTTCGCTGCTGTCAGCTAGACATAATATAGAGTCTTCTGGGAAAAGGGAACCTCAGTGGAGGGATTGCCACCATCAGACTGGCCCATGGGTGGAAGCACTTCTAGGCAGGTTGTCTTGGGAGAAATAAGAAAGCAGCCAGTGATTTTGGGGTTCTCCTTATTCTCATCAACAGAAGAACTCCAACCCCACAGAGGAGGGTAAGGAGTAACCAGACTCCAAGAAAGATGACCGGGCAAGCAAATGAATGAATGTGTCATACTGTCACAGTTGCTGAAGGAGACACAAGGAACCAGAGTGAGACAGCTTAGCAGCTCAGTGTCGTAGAACCAGTATCCATGACTCCAAGTCCCATGGGATGGACCAGATGACAGCTCTGTATATGATGATGGCTTGTATGTGATTGTTAGGAATACAGGCAGGCTACCACCCACCATGCCTGGCTTTCCATCTTTACTTTGCTCATTTTATCATTTGTAAGTAATCTTACTTAATTTTATGCCACTTGGAGTCTGTTTACTAAGCAGTTGTTGGGCTGTTTCAGAAAGGACTTTTTCTACTTAAGTCTGGATGTTTGGTTTGCCTTAAGAAATTATTTAGTAGTGGCACACGTCCTTAATTCCAGAACTTAGGAGGCAGAGGCAGATGCAGCTCTTTGAGTTCAAGGCCAGCCTGGTTTCCATAGTGAGTTCCAGGACAGCCAGAGCTACATAGTGAGAGCCTGTCTCAACAACAACAACAACAACACTACAAACCACAACAATGAAGCCAAAATAAAAAAGACATTGGTTTCTCTTTCTTTAAAAATACATTTGCAGGTTTAAAGATAAGGCCTAAGAGCCCTGGATGCTCTTCCTGTGGACTCAGGTTTAATTCTAAGAACCCACACCCTTATGATGCCAGGCACACACATGATGTATAAAGATATTTACAGGCAAAGCATTCATACACCAACCAAAAATAATTTTTAAAAATTATTTGCAGTTGGTGGTAGTATATGCTTATAATCTTATCAGATGGGAGGGAAGAATCGTAAGCTTAATCAATCAATCAATTCTAGTAGGATTATTTAACTTTGCAGTATAATTTAGGGAGATTTAATATTTGCATTATTTTCCCAGTGGCCCAGTCTCAAACATTAGAAATCCTTGTTGCCTCTCACTCCCACTGACAATTCCTGTCAGTATTCCTCTCAGTATAAAACCAGAACCCAACCTTCTTACACCTCACCTCTCCAGCCAACATCAATTGCCCCATATCTGACTCAGTGCCCTCTCGCTTTTCTTCAGTAGCCCAGGAGGACAATGCACTGTTCAAACACAATCGCACCTCTGTTAAAGGCCCACAGGATCTCTACCTCATTCAAGGCTGTCAGCTCAAACCTAAGGTTTGTGCACCGTGTGAGTCTGGAGAGGACTTCCCGGAGCACAGGCAACAGCCAGGACAAAGGCCACAAGACAGGGTCACAGTGAATGAGGTCACAGACATGGGCCACAGAATCATCTGCCCGGAATGGGAATCTAGATAAGAAGGGACACAGCAGAAAGGTTTCAAAGTAACTTGATAGGTGCCTTTGAGACAGAGTTTCACTATGTAGCTAGTCCTGGCTGGCCTAGAATTCTTTCTCTATAATAGGCTGGCCTTGAACTCACATAGATCTACCAGCCTCTGCCTCCTGAGCGCTGAGATTAAAGACATACCAGACCATGTGTGACTTTTAATAAAGTGATATTTTCAAACTTAAAACAGGAAAGAAAAATCTTGACACTTAGGGACGACTAAGCAGATGCCACTGGTCAGCATGTGGCAGGCATTGGCTTTTCTTTTAGCAGATGGACAGACATCCCTATATTCTAGATTCTATAACTTCTCTGTTATCCTGGGGATTTTAAGGAAAACAACTCACATTCGTCAATTTAAAAGTTAATTTTTGAGCTGCCTCTGGAAGGCATTTGCCGAGTGAAATGGAAAACTGATGAACTGTAGATGTCCAGAAAAGGATTCTGAAGATACAAGACAATTAAGGGAAATGATGGTGAGTGGGGGGAGGAAACTGTGTACATCCACTGAAGGAGTCTCAAGATGAATCGCCCCAGGCAACAGGGGTCCAAGCTCAATAGAGCGTATGCTGCCACAGGCAACGAGAATACCTTTGGTCTTCTGAAAAAGAAAAAAAAAATCACACGCCCTTATAGCGTGAGCAAATTCCTCAGAGTTCTGGGTGGTTGTCAACTGTGTGATGGAGTGTTGGGAACTGAACCTCAGTCCTCTGCAAGAGCAGTAAGCATTCTTAACGGCTGAGCCGTGCCTCTGCCCTGAAGCCCTTTCTCCATATGTTTCTGTACTTTACAATCCATCATAATATTTAAAAAGATTTATTTGTGGGCTGGAGAGATGGCTCAGCAGTTAAAAGCACTGACAGCTCTTCCAGAGTTCCTGTGGTCAATTCACAGCAACCACATGGTGGCTCACAACCATCTGTAATGGGATCGGATGCCCTCTTCTGGTGGGTCTGAAGAGACTGATAGTGTACTCACATATGTAAAATAAATATTTTTTAAAGAAGATTTATTTGTTCATTGTGTTTGTGTGTCTGAGTGTACCACATGTGTGCAGGCACCCATGGGGTCCAGAAGATGGTGACAGAGCCCATGGTACTAGAGTTATAGGCTGCTCTGTTCTGGTGCTGGGAACACAACTCTGGTCCTCTGTAAAAGCAGAACCTGCTTTTATTCATTGTCCTGTCTTCCCTTCCTCTTCTTCCTTCTCCTCTTCCTCCTCCTCCTCGTCTTCCTCTTCCTCCTCTTGGGTGCTGAGGCTTGAGCAAGATCACATTGAATTTCACACAGCTTCAGGCAGGATGTTTTAAATCTATGTGCCGTGGACGCAGCTCAGTGGTAGGGCAACTCTCCAGTATGCATAAAGCCCTAGGCTCGATTTCCAGGAAAAAAACAATTAACTTTTTAATTTGTATCTCTTTTTCTCATAGACATTTTCCTACTTCTCTAAGATAACATTTCTTTTATTAACAAAAGGCGAGAGGACGGCCTAGAGAATCCTGCTTAGAAGTCAAGGTCAGAGCCTCAGCAGTCTAAACTCCAATAGTACTCTGGATCACTTCCGACATCTCTGAGACCTGGAATCACAATTGGAAAAACCAGCAGGGTGTGGTCATTTCCTGACTGGGCTGTCGTCCCATTAGAACAATTTACCCTAGAAACTCGATTCATGCAGGAAACTCAGCAAGTGGAAACGGTGGGGAAACAAATATATTTTTTTGACTTTTGGTCCTCATCTGTTAGAGATGAGAACAATGAAAAGAATGTGCCTTTGCCCGAGATGTCCCCTGGACTCTTCCCATCAGTAACGATCCTCACTTAAGCAGAGCATTTCATAATTACGTGTACAAAGCCATTCATAAATCCCACAAGCCACTGTTTGTGGCTTTCCTTACTTGATCGTTGGGAGCAATGAAAGTCCTCGATGCTCCATAGGCAAATTATGTTTTATTTTTACATCTTCACAGTCAGTGGCTTCTAGATTCTCATTTTCACTCCCATTCCTAATAAGTTTGACACAATGACTTGGTACCCCACCCACCCCTACCCCTACCAGCACAGAAACCCAAGCAAGCTCTCACAAAGGAGAAAGCACTCCCACAAAGGGAGAGGGTATGCTGATATTTTTTGCTTGGTTCTAGTCTACTGTTTCACTTAAAAAAAAAAAATGCTTGTAAAGACAGCCCATTCTTTCCTCATGAATAGACCATAAATTGCAGTTTGAAAAACACTCTAGAGTTTGTGGCAGAACACTGGATTCTGAAACACAGCCTTGCCAGACTGTCATTCCTGCTGCTTTAACTTTGTGGAAAAATCTATGTTAAAAAGAAAGGAGTCTGTCAATAGCAGGAGTTTTAAACATCCTATTTTTTTTATTGGTTATTTTATTCATTGACATTTCAAATGTTATTCCCCCTTCCCAGTTTCTCCTCCACAAGCCCCCATCCCCTCCCTCCTCCCCCTGCCTCTATAAGGGTGCTCCCCACCCACACACCTACTCAGCAGCCTAGAGTTACCCTATCCTGGGTCATTGAGCCTCCACAGGACCAAGGGGCTCCCTTCCCAGTGATGCTTGACCAGGCCATCCTCTGCTACATATGCAGCTGGAGCCATGGGTCCCTCCATGTGTACTCTTTGGTTGGTGGTTTAGTCCCTGGGAGCTTTGGGAAAACTTACTAGTCTTAAACAGGTTCTCTTTAGCCCACGCTGGCCCCAAACTCTCCACAATCCTCCCAACTTTGCCCCTCAAACACACAAGACATGAGCCACCACACACAGTTTAAGTTTATTGTTTTTCTGACTACCACAGCATCCTCTGGAAAGACTGCCCAAATCTTGCATACTTACCTTAAGAAATAAAGCATAGGTCTGGGTATATCTCTAGTCCCCAGCAGAAGCTGGGGCTAGGTTAGTTAATTTAACCTGTTGTGGTCAGTGGAAAGATGATATGGGATGAATGAAGTTTTAATGCTGAAATCTAAAAGGAAAATAATCTAAGCTGGAGGTTTAGCATTAGTTTCACTCAACAGGGTATTGATCTGGCTTATCATCCCCTGCACATTAATTTCAGTGACTGTGTTTTTCACTGACCAGGTCTGTATGGGCCATTCCTGCTTGCTGATTTTTTTTTGTTGTTGTTTTTTCGAGACAAGGTTTCTCTGTGTGGCCCTGGCTGTCCTGGAACTCACTTTGTAGACCAGGCTGGCCTCGAACTCAGAAATCCGCCTGCCTCTGCCTCCCAAGTGCTGGGATTAAAGGCGTGCACCACCACCGCCCGGCAATATTTTTCTTTTTAAATAGTATTTTATTAATTTGTGTGTGGTAGAGTAGGGTATCCTAGAGCATGTGCCCATCAGAGGGATCACTTCACTCTTTCCGAGTCACAGAGGTTGAATAAAGGCTGCGAGGCTTGCCTGCAAGCACCTTTACCTGCTGGGCCCTTTAGCCAGCCCCAGTGCCATCTTAAACTAAAACCGTAGCCTGAGGTTTTTGTGAAAGTTTGTTTTGTAGTTTTCATACTGCTTTAGTTACCTTGACATCACAATGACAAACACCCGACAAAACTTAAGAAGGCATTCTGGTTCATGATTCAGGGGATGGTCTCATGGTGGGAAGGCACAGGGGTGACAGCATCAGTGGAAATGAAGCAGAGGGCTTGGAGTGGGGTCGGCGACCCTGCCTGCCATAGGGAACCCACAGTTCCAGCCTCCCTACTGCGGTGAGCTAGGCTGGTTCCTCTTTCCAAAAGTTCCACAGTCTTTCTGAACAGCGCCACCAGGTGGGGAACACGAGTCCCAACACATGTGCCTGGGGGACGGCATTTCATACTCAAGGGGTAACAATTATTAGTGAACAGGATTTGGGCTGAAATCCTGTAGGGAGAATTTTTAAGTCTTGGTTTCTTTATTATTTTTTTGTTTTTGTTTTTTCGAGACAGGGTTTCTCTGTGTAGCCCTGGCTGTCCTGGAACGCGCTCTGTAGACGACCAGGCTAGCCTCAAACTCTTGAACTCAGAAATCCGCCTGCCTCTGCCTCCCAAGTGCTGGGATTAAAGGCGTGTGCCACCACCGCCCGGCTTCTTGGTTTCTTTAAAAACCACAGAAATATTATGTTTTGGTTTTAATACTAGGCGTGGGATACGAGGCTGCTTCAGATTGTCTGGAAGCAGCTGACTGATTTGCCTCACGCTCTGGCAGGGGCGTGGTTTTGCCAGCTGCAGGCAGTGTCTGTGATTGTGTGATGTTTGGGATTCTGGGAACTTTTCAGAAGGTTAAATAAATGCTACAGCCCTGATAAGTGGGTTGTTGGTTGCTGTTGGTCAGTTTGTTAAGTAGTGGTGTGCAAAGAAGAAGATGGATATCCTGACAGTGGAGATCAAGCTTGCCCCAAGGAACTCGAAGCCCCTAATCATCAGGAAGTAGTCTAACCATTATGTAGCCTCCTCTCCTTTCTCTCTCCCCTATCTAGTCTTAGGGGATAGAAAGGGTGGAGGAGGGTGGAAGAAAGAAGAACCCACAAAATAGTAAAAGACCAGTTACAAAATCCAAGTGTGTAGTAACTCTTGGATACAGCGTGTACTGACCGTATACATATTTGCGTGAAGCTAGAGCCAAAATTCAAGGTGGGCTGTCTTACTCAGGGCCCTTGCTGGAGAATGGGTCTGAAACACTGAGCGTGCCGACAGGTCTGTGTGGAACTTCCAGTACTAGGCTGACCGGAAGTTCAAGGTCTTTTAACGTTCACATTGAAATTCCCACCTACTTATTTTGAGCATTCCTTACTTTCTCTTGAGTTTTTTTTTTTTTTTTGAATATTTCTTCTTTGAATATGACACTTGGGATGGTTCCCAGCAAGAGCATACACCTCACACCATAAGATAATTTTACTGCAGATTTAAAAAGTTATTCTTTCTGAAGTGATTTGAAATAAAATATATAGAAAAAAATCACTATAATTCACTTTATTGCTTATTAATCATGTCATCTCATACAATTTTAAGTAAACAGACTTTGAGAAAATATACTCGGAGCATTATCAGATCAGCATTATTTTTGATGCAAATGTTCAAGTGTTTATAAGGTAACAAGGGATACCATTGCCACCGTCTGCCCCAGAGAGCTATACATTTCATAGAAAAAGAGTAAAAATAGTTCATTGGCATTTAACTAGCATTATTCTTTGCAATCTAAGAACCACAACAACTTTGACCAGAGAAATGACCATTAGAACAGAACAAAATACTTTTTTTTCTATTACAAGATGTTTCTTTAAAAAAAATCAATCAAATCAAGATGACAATAAAAACTGCACAAACAGAAGCTTGAAAAGAAAAGCTGTTATAGTTTAGGCATCTCCAATATTCATCTAGAAAACAAGACGGGCACAGGCATGAGAAACTCTGTCACTGTGACTACACTTACTTTACAGCAATACAGTTTAACAAGAGCCAAGGGGTAACTTTGTGAAATCCATAGATATATCTATCTGCTTTTATGCTAAGGTAACTTCTCTAAAAGTTGATTGTTCTTTAAAACCTGATATAAACTACACAGTATAGCTTGGTGTTCTAACAAGGAGGAAGCACACACAATCACTGTAAAACACACACACACACACACACACACACACACGCCAATCACTCTCCTAGTAAAACTACAGCAAGTTTCCTTTCCTAATGATTTTTAAAAACCAAGCATTTATAACAATAGTTCAGCATGTCAAAGATTGGATATATATTACCAAAGAGACACAGAGATTAGGAAACACATTTGGATACTTGAAAAGACACTATAAAAAACAAACAAAAAAAACCTACCAAAGAACACCCCCCCCCCAAAACCAAGCACCCTCCCAGATCTGAAGTGTGTTTAATGCTGACTCCACTGAAAGACCTATTACCAAACAACAACAAAACATCACAATAGCAAATATTAGGAATTTATTAAAACCACTGTCTCCAACAGTACAAAAATTAAATATTAAGGCATCTTATACTCTCATCCTGACCTATGCAGCAAAGAGAAATATCTTAAGTAAGAGCTAGCACTTATTCAAATGCTTTCTAAAGTATTTGGCAACTTTGTTGTTTTTGATTTGTTCGGTGTACGGTCATACATGCAAGTGTATCTGGTATTTGTACGTGTGTGCAGATGGGAGTATGCACATGTGCTTGCCTGTTGAGGCCAGAGATGTATCTTTTACATCTTCCTTTATTGCTCTCTTCCTGAACCAGGAGCTCAATGATTCAGCCAGACTGTTAGCCCTGCAAGCACTGGAGATCCTCCTGTCTCTGCCTCCCCGGCTCTGGGTTTCAGGTGCATGCCTGGCTTTCTGTGTGGGTGTTGGGGATCTGAACTCAGGTCCTCAGGTTTGCGCAGCAAGCCCTTTACTGACTGAGCCATTCCCCAGCCCCTCAATTTTCTTCTTATACTCTTTTATTATTCATATAATTGAAACCTTTCAGGGTCACACGCCTACATCCACTCTAAGAGAAAAGTATAAATAATTATCAATTTATTTAGGAGAAGCAATTCACTATTGAAAATAAAGAGGAACTACAAAGAAAATCACATAAAGCCTAACACCAGTTCTCAGATTTCTCTGGAGCAACTTATGCTTTCTTATCTAAGCAAAAGGAGGTGACGGCTCAAGGCAAGACACTTATTAGTATGGGTCATGCCTCAGCTGAATGCCAGACTCGGACCTGGGATCTGCTGAACTGAGAGTTCAAACGTGGCTTTATTGGCCTTTAAAAATGATCATATCGCTTGTGTCGGATGGTTAAGTTACCACTGACATCACTCTGTGGAGCCATCCACTGGCAATGATTCTCAACAGCTTCAGAAATTACTCTGAACAAGTTATACTTTGACCTTTTATTAAGGCAAGTTTGTGAAGATAATTTACTACAACCAAACCTCTTCATGGACTTTCCACTTATATTTTAAGACACACACAAAAGAACAATGTCCTGTAAAAAAGATACTCAATACCAGAAAAAAAAAAAGTCAGGAGAGATGCTGAACCGGGCCGCTTTGCAGAGGCTGCTCTTGCTTTGGTTGTAGATGCTTGTTACTCATCATCTTTAGAGCCAGTTTTGCTTAACTGATAAAAAAAAAAGATACAAGTATTAAGTGGAGACGATCTGCAGTATCTGAGTCACTGTTTCTAATGAGAATCAAAACTAAATAAATAACAGGAAATATAGTTCAAGTCGAGGGAGCTTAAATTGTAACTGTTTCTATATGTAACCATTTCTAACCAGAGGTGAAATTATTTCCAACAGGTATAAAACCAACCCCAAAGGTCAGTTCAGTGGAACAAGGTTACATAGGGGAAGATTTGGTGCAGCCTTCTAAGAATAAATCAGACCCAAGACAATTCCTATAGACGGCGTAGGTTGTTAAATAAAGGACATCCTTCTATTCTGTTTTCTGTCTTCGGTAGTATTTGTTCACCCAGGCTTGAGTTGTGAGTTGTTGCTGATCATATTCTATGAATTGTGCTGTAATGATAACACATCTGGTGCTTTTTCTGCAACTAGTGCTGTCCTAGGTGATTTGATCAACACATAGTTATTAGAAGTGTGAGACCTGAGGGTTCAGTTGTCCTAAAGTATGTAGCTGGCAAACAGGTACGGCTTCCCACCCGAGGCAATCTCACTCTGTTGTCCCCGGTTTTAACTCCTCAGACACCGTTTTAAGCATGTGTCAATACAACAAAGCATGACATCAATAGACAAACTATTGTTTTAGACATTTACACATCATTGTGTGTATCTGTGTGGGTGTGTACACATGCACATGTGAGGGTGCATGAGTGTGCCCAGTGTGTGTCTATGGAGGTTCAAGGATAACTTGTATGGTTAGTTCTTTTTTTTTTAAATCACATGGGAGCAAGGGATTGACTCTGGTCATCAGCCATGACAGCAAGTGCCTTTACGTGGTGATGGAGACCTATACCACCAGACCAAAAGATAAAATCTTTCTTTTCTACATTTAGATTTTTTAAAAAAATGTACATGTAGTGTGTATGAGTATGTGCTATGCATAGTCATGTATATTTGTGTGAATCAATTATTTTTAAGAGATAAAAAAATAATAATAATTGCTATAGTAAAATGAGTCACTTTACAGACAAAAAAATTCTTAAACTTTAAATGTGAAACAATAATTTAACAAATTTTAAATTTGCTCTTTTTTTTCCAGTAAAAATTTTTAGCTGGGTGGTGGCGGCGCACGCCTATAATCCCAGCACTTGGGAGGCAGAGGCAGGTGGATTTCTGAGTTCAAGGCCAGCCTGGTCTACAGAGTGAGTTCCAGGACAGCCAGGACTACACAGAGAAACCCTGTCTCGAAAAAAACCTAAAAAAAAAATTTTTTTTTTGGAAACAGTTAGCAAATTTGGAAATGAAACTGATTAATTCTCAAACCACACAAACATGATTCTGAATAGGATAACCACCCAGAGGTTATTAATCGATCCCATTCTGTTCCCGATAACTAAGAACATGTGAGCTAGCACTACAGAGATGGCTCAGTGGCTAAGAGCACTTGCTGCTCTTGTGAAGGACCCATGTTCAGTTCCTGGAACCCACATTGGGCAGCTCACAACCAACTCTGACTCCAGCTCCAGGGCATTGGACACCTTCTTGTGGCCTTCACAACCTACACAGACATGGTGTACATACAGACAAGCAGGCACATATGCAGACTTGTAACTGGCTAGAAAATAGTTTTGCCGGTAAAGACACTTGCTGCTAAGACTGACCACCTTTCAGTCTCTAGGAGCTACAAGGTGGAAGGAGAGAACCAGTTCTTCCAGGTTGTCCTTTGACTGCCACACTGCAGCATGAGTGTAAATGCACAAAATAAACAATGTAATAAAATGATTTTGAAGAAGAATGTGGCAAACTATAGTGTGATGGTTGATATATCCTTGACCCAGGGAGTGGCACTATTAGGAGGTGTGGCCTTGTTGGGGTAGGTGTGTGAGTGTGGGCATGGGCTTAGGACCCTCATCCTAGCTGCCTGGAAGCCAGCATTCTGCTAGCAGCAGACAGATGAAGATGCAGAACTCTCAGCTCCTCCTGCACCATGCCTGCCTGGATGCTGCCATGTTCCTGCTTTGAGGATAATGGGCTGAACCTGTAAGCTAGCCCCAATTAAATGTTGTCCTTATAAGAGTTGCCTTGATCATGGTGTCTGTTCACAGCAGTAAAACCCTAACTAAGACATATAGAAAGCAAGAAAAATGAAGGGTAAAAATTCCCAAACACAGGGATATTGCTACATAGTTGAAGGTATTAAAGACTTCCTGTTTTTAATATGGGTGATAGTTGTTGCATTTAGAATTAAGACTAACATTTATTCATATAAAACTAACAATAAGCCGGGCGGTGGTGATGCACGCCTTTAATCCCAGCACTTGGAAGGCAGAGGCAGGCGGATCTCTGAGTTCGAGAGTTCGAGGCTAGCCTGGTCTCCAGAGTGAGTTCCAGGACAGCAAGGGCTACACAGAGAAACCCTGTCTCGAAAAAACAAGAACAAAACAAAACAAAACAAAACAAAAAACTAACAATAAACCTAGAATACAACAACCTAACCAGTGTGTGTGTGTGTGTGTGTTATATGTATATGTTTGTGTGAGTGTGTGCACTTGATGCCAGATGTCAAGTGTCTTTCTTGATTGTTTTCCACATTATTTTTTGAGACATGGCCTTCTACAAAACTTAGAGCTCATTCATTTAGCTCGGCTTGCTACGCAACGAGTTCTGAGGTTGGCCAGTTTCTCACCCCAAATGCACACCACTGAACCCAGCTTTCTATGTGTGTGGAGGCCTAAACTTGGGGCCTCATACTTGTACAGTGGGCCCTTTACTGACAGAGCCATCTCTCTAGTCTCAGTAATAGCTACTCTTTCTAAGCAAGACTTAGAATGGGGCTGCTTTCCAACTACTCAGACCTCTTTACAGTCTAGTGCAACTGAAGGTGGCTGGGTTCACACGAATCCATTCTACAGAAGCTGACCCTGGGCTGACAGCACAGCAAAGGGATGAGAGCCAAGCTTCCAGGTCCAGGGCCCTCACTTCTGAGAAAGAACACCTCACAGTGAGGAGACAGAGAACGTAAAGCCTTCAAGAATACTTACATGCTGAATCCAAAAATGTAAGCAGACATCCGGGACATCCCGAAGGCAGAAGGAAGGAAAATGAAAAATACACATTTCGTTATTTGATGGCAAGAACTTTAACAACTTTGAAGTCTTGAGTGTAAATCTGCCATACCTTCACAACGTCGACCCAGTTCCAGCCTCGAGGGAGCTCCCCTTTGTGATCTGGAGGACAAAATCAGTAACATTACTGCAGCTGGTTGGCTAACTATAAACGAACTGATAGCCTAGCAAAGAATACTTTTTATACTATTGCAGTGAACAAGTAGAAGGCGAGTTGGCACCCCACCCGCCTCACTTAGAAAACAGTTTCTCGTTATCTTTGTGTATCATCCTGGAGGCACCCGCAAAGTATTTAAGATACACCCCCTTTTACATTTTCCCCACATCCAGTCAAGACGAAACCCGTTACCAAGGGAGAGCAAGGGGTGGGACTGAGGACATAGTGCCCCCACACATATGCACGCTCCTGCTTCCCACGAGCCCAGTGCTCATCAGAGTGTGGAACTGTTCTGGCTCACTGTTTCAGGGGTCTCACCAGGGCCCTTGGCTCTGAATAGGAGAGACTGTGTTGACAAAAGTTTGGCTTCAGAACTAAGAGGATTGCAAGTTCACTTCTGTAGAGCTGGGCCATGCTCTGACAAGACATTATCTGACATTCTTCAAAAGGAGCGGCAGTCCACTGCAGTGTTTCTCAACCTGGGGGTCCCGACCCCCCACAGAGGTCAAATATCAGATCTTTACATGACCATTCATAACAGCAGCAAAATTACAGTTATGGAATAGTAATGAAATAATTTTATAGTTGGGGGTCACCACAACATGAGGAATTATATTCAAGGATCTCAACATCAGGAAGGCTGAAAAAATGTTTGGGACAAAGCTCACAAGGACTCATAAAAACACATGGCTTAACCTAGATTCTCCTCATATATAGTATAGTTGTGTAGCCTGGTGTTCTTGTGGGATTCCTGTGTGAGAGCGGGGCCTGTGGGACCCATTTCACTACTGGGTTGCCTCGTCAGGCCTTGACGTGATGCTATGTGCCTGGTCTTATTGTAGCTTGTTATAGAGTATTTAGCAGATATCTCTGGAAGGCCTGCTCTTTTCTGGGGGGAGTTGGAGGGGTATTGAGTCTGGAAGTAAGGCTCAGGGTAGAGGCTGGGGAGTGGGGAGGAAGAAGAAACTGATCAGATATACTGTATGAGAGAAAAATAAAAACGGAAAAAAATGCATGCTTTATAAAATGTTTTCATCTTTTAATATTCAAACTTAGAGAACAATTTAACAAATTGACATTTTACTTAAAAATTCTTCAATATTAGGCCCAGCAAGATGGCTCAGCAGGTGAAGGGACATACTACCCAGACCATCTGAGTTCAATCCCTGGGCCCCTCATGGTGGGAGACAACTGACTCACAAAAGTTGTTCTCTGACCCCACACAAATGCCACAGTACATATGTGCCCACAGAGACAGGTATGTGCACAAAATAAATAAAGACAATTCTATTTCAGATGTCTTTACTTCTCTTATTCTTCATGTAGGCTGCCTGTCTCATTTTATGAAGCCTTTAAAAAATTTACATTTGAAACAAGTACTATACAAATTGAAAAAAAAAAAACCTCTAAAATCTTAAAGTTTTTGAATAGTTTTAGACTTTGGAGCATTTTAGACCTCGAATTATGACTGCTCAATCAGGAACTACGAAAATATTCCAATCTGGAAGGCTCTGAACTCTGTGGTCCCAAGCACGTGGATAAGACATATTCACCTGTAGTAACGTTCCAGTAAATAATAGAAACTAATGATTTTCAGATAAAGGCAATTCTTATAGGAGCCAGAAACTAATGATTTTCAGGTAAAGGCAATTCTTATAGGAGCCGGTTTCTGATGGAAATGGTTCTTTTCTCCTTCAGACCAGTAAGCATTTTATGTCATGGGTCACATGGTTGGATCATCAGTTAGGTTGCACAGGCTAGCCTATTTTATTTAGCATGGAAGTTCTCAGTCACAGACTCCTACATTATCATGTTAGGGAGATTAGACCTTAGTAGGGCATCATCAAAGAGACAAGCGTTGGAGTGCAGGGAGACATTATTTAATAAAAATGACCATAGGCCATGAGGCATGAAAGGTGACTACCATAGGTGCTAAATAAAACATTCTAAAAGACAATAACAAAAATTCTAGAGAACAGAATATGACAGGTAATTTCTTTTTATCCTTCGGTTATACACACTTTACCACTTCCTGACATGCAGGTGAACAGCGCGGAGTCTTTTACAGCACAAACTGTTACAATTTCAAAATTGTTTGAGGACCACTGCAATATTGATTTCTTCTACTATCAACAGACATTAAACAAAAATAAACCTATGATCCCTTCATAAGAGAAAGGGCAGAGACTGCAGAGGTGACTTGGCAGTTAAAAGCATTTGTTGCCCTTCCAGGATAAGAGACGTTTCCAGCATCCACATCAGGAAGCTGGCTGCAGTTCCTGGGTTAGGGGCTCCAACACTCTTTGTGGGCCTCCAAGAGTACTGTGCGAGCGCGGGTGTGCACACACACACACACACTTTATGTAAATGTGTATGGACATGCAACAATGCTCTTCTTTTCCCTAACTGGGAAAATTCAGATGGATGCCCATTTGCAAATCTAAGCAAAAGAAGAGGGACCAAACATAGCTGTTGATTCGAGCTGGAGTTCATAATCTGTTCTCTGCATCTGTTTTCATATACATGGGAATTCTTTTCTAAAGATGTATTGTATAATTAAGTTAATTACAGGGAAAAAATATTAAACAACCATGCTAAGACAGAATGATGTGCTGGACTGCAATTGGAAACTATTTCACACAGCTTTTAGAAGTACACAGACAGATGAAATTCACATGTTACTGCGTTCAGGTAGGACATGTGCTTTGTCTATTTTTCTAATGTCCCTCAGAGAGAATATGTATAATTGCTTTGTGAGTCATTCTCTCGAAGTAGCAATAAATACAGTAATTTTTATACTGTGATCAATGATTCAAATGCTCCAAGAATAGACTAACAAATTAGCCTGGCAGTGGCATATGTCTTTGATCCCAGCACTCAGAAGGCAGAGGCAGGTGAATTTCTGAGTTTGAGGCTAGCCTGGTCTACAGAGTGACTCACAGGATAGCCAGGGCTGTTATACAGAGAAACCCTATCACGAACACAAAACAAGAATTCATCTTGTACACCTAAACATATCAAGCACCCATGTCACAGTAAGACCAATCCACTTCCTGTGTCAAGAAAGACAAAGAGCAACAATGCAAACCTGTTTTATCTGCCAGCTTGCGTTTCTGAGCTTTGGAAAGTTGTTCTTTCTTGTCTTTTTTCTTACTTGATGGGGCTGTGCTGGGGGTTTCAACCGAGATGATACTGACTACAGGTGTCTACAAGAACAGAAACAGATCTTAGACTCACACCTTAAAACCTACTGGATTAGACTAAACACAACTACATCTGGGAGGGAATGGTGGATTTCTAAATTTACAAAATGAAAGGCGTTATTGCTGTTATTCCCTCATTGGCCCAGGCGTCCTCATGCAGTTGAACCAGGAGAAGAAGTCTGGTTGCCCATGTTTTGACGATCTGAGGTTTCAGCATAATTGTCTAAACCACCAGGCTTGCTGTCACTATTGGTACCTCTTTAGAAACATCACACACTCCCCTCAGGTCTTCTTGTTCCCTGAAGAAAATCTAAAATATTTGGGCTTGCATAGTTAGCATTTATGACTACACATATCATTTATTTGAGCCTTACCACAATTGTCTAAAGTAGACACTATTATAATCCACCACAGAGAAACTGGGTACACAGAGATTATGAAACTGGCTAAAGTCACAGGGTTGAAAAAGCAGTGCAGGGAGGATTTGAGCCCATGTAAACCTCCAATGGAACCATGCCCCTTTCTCTCTCTCTCTCTCTCTCTCTCTCTCTCTCTCTCTCTCTCTCTCT